>NW_022639588.1:122126-122466 GCF_010583005.1 Odontomachus brunneus | reverse complement strand
GAAAAATATTTTATTATAGTGTTTTGGAAAGCTCTTGAGATAAACTACAAGAATATGTAATGAAAAATGATATATTCCATTTAAGAAATTGAAGGTAACCTTCACGTAATTTTCAAATGACTATCCAAGTCAAACCAATGGTATAACCTTATGACCCATTCGAAACCATACAACTTTTGCCTAAAACATTTTTCTCTAAAATAAAAAATAAGGAAGTTATTTGGGGTGCACTCTTAAAATGAGACACCCTGTATATACAGGGTGCGGCGCCAAAATCCCGACAAATTATACATTTATTCCAAACATATTTTTTATTGCAAAAACGGAAAGGTTTACAAAG
>NW_022639588.1:120369-122116 GCF_010583005.1 Odontomachus brunneus | reverse complement strand
TATTATTGTTATGCGTAATTAAGGACCGACAGTTGAAGCCACTCTAAGGAGGCTTGTTTTAGCCGACATCCAACTAACGAGGAGAACGTCGAGAAAAAGCTGCCGAGGTGGACCAGTCCCGAGCTGCCGCAAGGGAGCCGCTAGGACGGAGTCGACGGACACCGCGGACGAGCGGAGGACAGCTGCAGCCAAGGCGAGTCCGACGAGCACATCCTCCGCGACCCGGAGCGTCCTCCGAGCCAAGCGAAGACGCCGCGAGGCTCGGGGACTGAGGAAACGACGGCTGCCGATATGACGAAGCTCCAAGGTCGGAGAGGCCAACAGGCTGGAAAGGATCAAATGGAAGACGACAACAGTTACCGAAAAACAAAGGCCGAAAAATGGGGGATTCGATCCTGCAAATCGGCCAATCAACGGCCGATAGCTGTCGGAGCAAGCGATTCGAACCTGGGATAAAACCAGGTCCCAACGATCGCTGGGGAGCTTTTTCCGTTAGCCGTGAACACGAATTGTGAAGGACGTGCCATCCATGAAACTGACGACAGACGACGATTCGACCTCCGCATCCGTAAGGCCGCTACCGCGCGGGCACGAATTTTAGTGTGAACCCAGAGGAGACCGCCGTTGCTTGCTGCCGACTGTCCCGCTCCGCTGGTTTTGATGAGTCCGTTCCAGAAGGAACGAATAGACTATTTTTAGTGATTGGTGTCGCGGAGCGGTGCGGCATCGAGGAGCTGGAGCTCGGCCGTCCACCCTGGGCGAGAGCCAGGGTTCGCGTTCCTCTCGTGAAAGTGAAGTGTTACAAGATAAAGTGTATTCGAAAAAGCCAACAACTATTGAAAATATGAAAAACCGGATCAGAGAAGCTTGCAGAAATATTAATGCAAGTGTTATTCAAAAAGTTAGGGACGATTTTCAACATAGACTAGTGTTATGCATACAAGTAAATGGCCAAGTTTTCGAACACCTAAAGTAATTGTACAAAAACTCATCTTGCCTTGACTGACTGGATCATGTCCAAACCTTACCTTGACTGGCTGGATTATGTCCGAATCTTGCCTTGACTGGTTGAGTCATATCCGAATATTGCCTTGAATGGCTGGATCATACTTAGATTATCTTGCCTTGACTGACTGGATCATGTAAGATAAGACTACAGGAAAGCGAATTTGTATTTTTTTCAAAATACTGCAAATTTAGAGCTTTATAACTCGAAAAGTACGCGATAGAAAAATATTTTATTATAGTGTTTTGGAAAGCTCTTGAGATAAACTACAAGAATATGTAATGAAAAATGATATATTCCATTTAAGAAATTGAAGGTAACCTTCACGTAATTTTCAAATGACTATCCAAGTCAAACCAATGGTATAACCTTATGACCCATTCGAAACCATACAACTTTTGCCTAAAACATTTTTCTCTAAAATAAAAAATAAGGAAGTTATTTGGGGTGCACTCTTAAAATGAGACACCCTGTATATACAGGGTGCGGCGCCAAAATCCCGACAAATTATACATTTATTCCAAACATATTTTTTATTGCAAAAACGGAAAGGTTTACAAAGTTTACTAGATTTGAGGCTTTCACGGCCATTGATACAATGTCTAGGTATAGCTTCCGGAATGGAGCCGTGTCTTGAATCAGCGATATGCCGACGTTTCGCAAACGTTGCAGTTTGCATCATCAGGGCTGAGAACTCTGATACTGAGCTCCCTTGGGTAAAGGTAGTCCTTATATGCCCCC
>NW_022639588.1:113196-113277 GCF_010583005.1 Odontomachus brunneus | reverse complement strand
AACGTTTGCGAAACGTCGGCATATCGCTGATTCAAGACACGGCTCCATTCCGGAAGCTATACCTAGACATCGTTTACAAAT
>NW_022639588.1:113024-113186 GCF_010583005.1 Odontomachus brunneus | reverse complement strand
TTTAAGAAATTGAAGGTAACCTTCACGTAATTTTCAAATGACTATCCAAGTCAAACCAATGGTATAACCTTATGACCCATTCGAAACCATACAACTTTTGCCTAAAACATTTTTCTCTAAAATAAAAAATAAGGAAGTTATTTGGGGTGCACTCTTAAAATG
>NW_022639588.1:106598-113014 GCF_010583005.1 Odontomachus brunneus | reverse complement strand
TTTTTTTAACCACATTGTTTGTAAGGCCATAAAGAACACATTTACTCAGTATATCCCCCGCTTGCTTGAATGACCGCCTCCATTCTCGGTCTGAAGCGTGCGCAGGCGCGCTTTAATGTGTTATGGTCCATATCGGTGAATGCCGCTTCAATAGCGGTTCTTAATGATGCGACGTCTGGACTTATTCGTGACCCTTTCAACTACGCTCCATATATAGAAGTCCAAAGGATTCAAATCTGGGCTGTTGGGAGGCCAGAATTCTTTCGACCAAAACATGTCGACGTTGTCCGACAACCAATTTTGCACCAAATGACTTGTGTGGGCGGGCACACTGTCCTGCTGGAAAACATACGGCCTTCCAGACGACACAGTTTCCATCCACAGCTTCATTACATTTGTCAGAACACGTAAATAAACTTCTTTTGTGACTTTTCCCCTTTGTTAAAGAAATGCGGTGGCATGACATCACCCTCACTGGATATAACACCTAGCACGTGAACATTCGCCGGAAATTTCGTTCTTGCAACAATGGGGACATCTTCAGGGTCATAGACGAGCCAACGGTCATTCCTTTGATTGATTTTCGCATCCACAGTAAAAATTTTCTCATCAGAAAAAACCTGAGTCGTCCGGCAGCATTGTTTCTTAAGGAACACAAAAGCAGGTTGCAGCGTTCAACTCGTTTTGTCCTGGCGGCTTCGGAAAACATCTGTCTCACTTTAATTATGTAAGACTTGTAGCGAAGGTCCTCCTCGACGATTCGACGCATAGTGTTCTCGCTCAACAACCAACAACCGACGACAATTTTCGGATCGACTGTCCTGAATCCTAAAAAATCAGCTCCTAAGCCCGTTGAATGATGTCGGACATCCTGACAACGCGCTCCTTCGAGTGGGTTTTCCTCGCCGGTGTTGCAAAACCTTCATTGGACTTCTCCGACTCATTGTACTTTGCGATGACATCACATACACAGTCGATCTCGGGTACCCGAAGAACCGAATGATTTTTGTCGCTGAGCGCCCAGCGCGAACATTTTCGATAATCGCAGCTCTTCGGTTATACTCCGCACTTGGTTTCAACATTGCAACTGTTTCGAGGTTATAATGGTTTAGTACATGCGTCAAGCTATTTGAACGCTAATCGCGACATCTACAAGTGGTATAGAACGGCGAGAATTTCAAATTGAATTTTGTCCGGATTTTGGCGCCGCACCCTGTAAATCGATTTGGCATTAAATGCTCTGCAATTTTTGTTTTTATAAAAACTTAAAAATTTTGCGAAGATAACAAGTGGGGGAGTGAAGAGTATAAAAATATGACATTAAATAAAAATAAAACACCGTTGCAAAGAGTATTAAATATTGTAAAACTTTTGTAGGAAACATTTTTTCACATACCTCATATCTTAGGAATTATTCCATAAAAATGAAAAAGTTCATTTTTTTAAGGGGCTGTTTCAACTCCTAAACCTCAAAATAAGCCGATATAAAAAGATATGAGTTTTATTTTTTGATGTTCTACAACATATCCAAAGTGCATCAAAATCGATGAAGGATAGTTCTATTACTTTCCTTGTTAGACAATGACTATCTCACCAGATAGTTTCCCATACAGTATATCAATATTGCAGTAACATTGCAACAATGTTTCCTGCAAGATTGCAACGTTGCAAAAATATTGTGAAATGTTGCAGCAAGATTGCAGCAGTGTTGCAGCAATGGTACAATGTCCGCCTGACAAATATTGCTACGCAATATTGCATTATAATATATATGCAATATTATTATTACTTTATACCCTTACAGAAATATTACTAAGAAATATTGAAAAATTATTAGTGATTAAGTATCACTAGTAATTTAGTAATTTTTTGGCCAGTACTTTGTTTCTGGTGAATGTTGATAATAAAATGTTAAATGTTGATAATAATCAAATACTGAGAATTATTGTGCGAATTATTGTACGAAGTGATATTGTAAATTAATATCACTGCAATGTCTTTGCAACATTGCACTGCAATGTTAGTATCATTAATTAAATATCTTGTTACACGATTATTCACTATACCATTTGGTAAACCTAAATAGAATTCTGGTTAGTATCATCAGACATTTTCCTCAGTGTGTACAAAGCAAAGAGAGTAGCCCATACAGAAGCTTGCAGCAACATTGCTACAACGTTGCAAGATTGCATATTACAGTGCAGTGTTGCAGAGACATTGCAGTGATATTAATTTGCAATATTACTTTAGCAATATTGCAGCAAAATTTCAAAAATATTACGAATATAATATAATATTTTTTACTTATTTACTAGATATTTTTGTTATTTATATTTCAAATTCAGTAATGTTTCACATCAATAGTGTTTATAGAATAGTACTTAGAATAGTACTTGTTAGTGGCAATCATTAATACTAGAATTTGTCTTATCACATATTTCTTATACTTCTTACCGTTTTTTCGGAGAAAACACTTTCTTTTAGATTTAATATTCGTACTTGTTTAATTTTATGGTCTTTTTGTTTCATTAAAATATTATATTCTTAAACGAAATATTTTTAAATGATGAAAATAAAAACTTTTATTTCGTTCAAGGAAACCATGTCATTTAATGGGACAATACTATTGCTTTAAATAGTATTTTTTTAAAGTTTCTTTCAAAATTTAGTAATTCGATTTGTTTGATTTGGATTTTATTGGATTTTTTATTTTTTTTTTATTTTTTTGTTTGGATTAATCACTATAACATTTTGTTAAAAATCTAAAAGTAATTATCACTGATTCACTACATTACATCAATATTCATCGCATATCGAATGTTGTTGCATTGTTTCAATATCTTTCAGCAAATTATCTAACAAACACCAAAGTTATAGAACTATTATTTGGTGTTTGCTAAATATGTTATAATATACTGTGAATACTACGAAGATACATTATATAAGCATAAATCATAAGAATATCGTTGGAATCATTGGGAATCGCCGTATGCTCGATTGTCAGGTTAAACAACACTTTAATGGAGTCAGAACATGGATGGTGACCGGTAGTATGTCGCTTGGAATCGAAATTATTGAGGGATTATTTACGAAAGTTTGGAGTGTGTGTTGACAAACTTCGATACCTAGTGGTTTATGAGACATGAGAAAATTAGGAATTATAAGTATATTTTTTTTAATATTATGATTTTCTCATTTTTCTTTGCATAATAATTCTTAGTATTTGATTATTATCAATATTTACCAATGATTTTATTATCAGTATTCACCAAAAATTAAGTACCGGCCAAAAAATTACTGAATTACTGGTAATACTTAATCACTAATAATTTTTCAGTATTTCTTAATATAATATTTCTTTAAGAGTATAAAATAATAATAATATTGTATACATAGACTCGCTATGTCTCGTAGCTATGGGCGGAGGGATGCGGCGAGATACGATTCGCGAGTGTCACCGTCGCACGTCGGCCGAAGGCATCTTTCTTTCCGCTGCCGCTTTCTGTACGCTAATTTGTTGAGACAAAATAATTAATTTCTTAAAAACTATTGCGAATATCGCAAAACGGCACAGGACTTTCTTGCTCACCTCAATCCGTTCTACGTTCTCACCAAGGGTCATCATGGGACTTCGGGACACCCTGTATATATTATAATGCAATATTGCTGTAATATTACGTAGCAATATTTTTCAGGCGGACATTTTATCGTTGTTGCAACACTGCTGCAATTTTGCAGCAACATTTCACAATATTTCTGCCATGTTGCAATCTTGCAGGAAACATTTTGTTGCAATGTTGTTGCAATATTGATGTACTGTATGGGAGGTCAACTAAATATTTTGCTTATGTGCTTTATTTATTGTCAGACAAACCGATGGAAAAAACCGCAAAATGTTTTATTTAAAACATTGGTATTTTTTTCTGAGTTTTATTACTTTTACAGTCGTTGTTACATATGACTTTATTCTGCCAACAGTAATAAAGTCTTATAAAGAAATTTTCGATAATAACAATCAGAATTGTAATATTATAGAAGCTATATGAAGATATATTTATGAATTTATTAGGTGGTAAACTTAGTTCCTGCGGTTTTTTTGTTTAAAAAACTCATTTATTTCGACATCAAAAACAAAAAATACATTAATCGAAGTATTTTCCCTCGCTATACATTTTTCCCATCTTTCGGGCAACGCGTAGATTCCGCGACGATAGAACGATTGGTCTTTTGATGCAATCCATCCATTCGTCGATCCATTTTCGCACATCCTCGTAATTTCTGAAGTGTGTATCCATCAAGCCGTGCTGCATCGACCGGAACAAGTAATAGTCCGAAGGAGCTAAGTCTGGTGAGTACGCTGGGTGCGGGAGAACTTCCCACTCGAGCTGCATCAGTGTTTCTTTGACGGCTTTAGCAACATGTGGTCGAGCGTTGTCGTGCAAAAGCATAACTTTACGTCGATTGCTGGCTACTGCTGGCCTTTTTTCCAACAATGCTTAATTCAGACGGTTTAATTGTGATTGATATCGATCCCCCGTGATACTTTCGTTCGGTCTGAGTAGCTCATAATAAACGACGCCGTGCATATCCCACCAAATGCAAAGCATTGCTTTGTGGCCATGAATATTTCTCTTTGGTGTGGATGTCGATGGTCTACCCATGATTTTCTTCGTTTAGGATTATCGAAGTATATCCATTTTTCATCGCCAGTCACTATGCGCCACAAAAAATTCTTCTTTTTCTGCCTGGCGAGCAGAGAAATAGAGATGTTTAAGCGATTCGCAATGGCATTTGCGGTTAATTCGTGTGGTACCCATTTTCCCTCCTTTTGAATTTTTCCCATTGCATGTAGACGTTTGGAAACAGCCATCGGAGTAACATTTAATGCTGCAGACAATCTCTCCATCGTTTGAGTAGAGTTTTCGTCCAATAATGCCTGCAAATCGGTGTCTTCAAACTTTTTCGGTTGGCCTGAGCGTTCTTTATCATTGACATCAAAATCACCACTCTTAAATCGCTGAAACCATACTTGGCATGTTCTTTCCGATGGAGCATAATTGCCATAAGCTTCGAAAAGCAATTTATGAGCTGCAGCTGCAGTTTTTTTCAAGTCAAAGTAATGAAGCAGCACATGTCGAAAAAACAACTTATCACGTTCCATATTTAATCAAAAGAAAAAATAGCACTGCTCGCTTAAATGAATCTCTTCGCACTGAATTTTATTGACAAATGTCTAACCTCTAAAATGCAGCCAGTTTCAGATGTCAAAATAAATTACACCTACAACTAACGTCATCTAACTGTGAGCCGCAGGAATTAAGTTTACCACCTAATATATATCAAATATTGTATCTCTCTTTAAATTTGATCTGAGCGTGCTCTTGAAATTTGTCTGTTGAAAATTCATATGTTCCGCCGTAATGTTAATTAGATGTGTCCTTGACAGGTGGAACCGTGTTCGCCTTTTTCAGTTTCGTACATTGGTTTGGCGGTCTCTCTGCTACCTCAGTTCTAATATAGCTCTCGCTTTGTATCTCACAAGGAACACTAGGCAACTCAAAAATTCAAAAAATTCTGAAACTTTGTGTGAAAGTAGAGTAGTTCATCCGTAACACAAAACTTTTTGTTTGTGCGGAATTATAATTTTAGGAGATAAAACACCCCTTTGAAAAAATCGGTTTTTTCTTTTAAAACGAATATTGTTAAAACTATAAGAGATAGAAAAAACTGTTCTAAGTGAAAATTAAATAATTTCAAGAATACTTTAGAACTATAGTAATAAAAATTTTTTTATTGTATTTATTGTATAATCCAACCCCATCTCTACTTAAAAAAATTTTTTTTATTATAGTTCTAAAGTACTTTTGAAATCATTTAATTTTTACTTTGGAAAATGTTTTCTATTTCTTATAGTTTCGATGATATTCGCTTCAAAAAAAAAAAACCGATTTTTTTCAAAGGGATGTTTCACCCCCTAAAACTGTAATCCGCACGAACAAAAAATAATTTTGTGTTACGGATGAACTACTCGCACATAAAGTTTCAAAATTTTTTGAATTTTTAAGTTACCTAGTGTTCCTTGTCTGTTACTTTTCTTTTTATACCAAGTTGTATGCAAATACACTCATTTTTCATGCGTACTTCTAGATCGTTGTAAATCTTACCCAAACAGATTATGAGACTTACAAGGGGAGGACCAGGTGACTCACCCTGGGATTTCGACCCCAATTTTTTTAATTATTCTGGAGATGAAAAAAAAGACGTGTCCCAGCGTTTGATTGAATAAGCCTTAGTTTCGGAGTAATAAATTTGTGAAAATTGGCCATATCTGAAGCGCATTGCGACGCGCCATATGAACCTTCCCAGTAACTCCAACCAGTGCAGTTGGCTTCGTGAGTTAGGTGCTTGCTTCATAC
>NW_022639588.1:104410-106588 GCF_010583005.1 Odontomachus brunneus | reverse complement strand
TGGGATTTCGACCCCAATTTTTTTAATTATTCTGGAGATGAAAAAAAAGACGTGTCCCAGCGTTTGATTGAATAAGCCTTAGTTTCGGAGTAATAAATTTGTGAAAATTGGCCATATCTGAAGCGCATTGCGACGCGCCATATGAACCTTCCCAGTAACTCCAACCAGTGCAGTTGGCTTCGTGAGTTAGGTGCTTGCTTCATACTTCGTAAGATCCAAGTTCGCTCACGGAGGTGAGCAATAATTTTTTTTTTTTAATGAGTGTTTTTATTTATTTTTATTTATTTTGATGATATTGATATAGTATAAAAAGATTTATTCTTTAATTAATTCACAATTATCATCGGGAGCTTTTACAGATATGATCAAGTACGCTTGGTTTGCATCGAAATTAATTCCTGAAAGAAATGTGTTTCGAAACGTCAACGAAATATGTTTCCCACCGAACTTACGGAAAAATAAATGTGTATGTGATAATCCTTCATTTATTCATTGTGCAAACTGTAGAAAATTTATATGCTTTAAATGTTTTTATGACGTTTATCATCCAAGTAATTGTTCTGCATCGAAATAATTTAATTTTGTAATAAATCCGCAATATTTAAATAATTGAATTTTATAATAAAAATATTCACATTTTAGATGTTTGTTTATTCTTCTTCTTCTACGATTAATTATTTTAAAAACTAGAAATTTAAAATACTGTTAATATTATTTCCAATTAAATTTTAAATTTAAACAATTTGAAAATTTAGATACGTTGCCTTTATGTGTTATCCATTACAAATAACTTATATATTATTATTATTACTTATTTATTATTTCAAATATTATTACTTGAATTAAAATTCCCTTAAAATTAAATTTAAATTAATGTTTAGAATGTGATATTAAGTTAAATTTTCTATTTCAAAAATTTGCATACTATATCAATATCATCAAAATAAATAAAAATAAATAAAAACACTCATTAAAAAAAAAAATTATTGCTCACCTCCGTGAGCGAACTTGGATCTTACGAATTATGAAGCAAGCACCTAACTCACGGAGCCAATTGCACTGGTTGGAAGTACAGTTACCGGGAAAGCTCATATGGCGCGCCGCGGTGCGCTTCGTATATGGCCAATTTTCACAAATTTATTACTCCGAAACTAAGGCCTATTCAATCAAACACCGGGACACGTATCTTTTTTTTTCATCTCCAGAATAATTAAAAAAATTGGAGTCGAAATCCCAGGGTGAGTCACCTGGTCCTCCCCTTGTTAGGGTCATGACACACCGAAAAACTTAAACAGTAAGCAAATACGTAAGCAGTAGACAAATTGACTAATCGTTGATTCTTGGACCGTAAGAAAAATCAGCGACTGTGATTGGTTAATTTGCTTACTGCTTACATCTTACTGCTTAAGTTTTTCTGTGTGCCACGGCTCTTAAATGTACTCGTGAATAGACGATTGGAAATTCGTACTGAGAGTTTTGAGGTTACGAGGAATTACAAAGTGGTCTAACGGAAGTAAAAAGTAAATTAATATATAAATAAAGAAATGGTCGACGAAGACTTGCTAAGAGATATTAGAGTAACAAAGCTCACGAAAGTAACATATAATCGTTGAAAAATCGAAATCCGTGATGTTCTTGAGAGTTATCGAATTTGGGAAATCGCTACCTCTCTCAAGCTAGCAGGACCAAATAAATAGAATTGAATTGGACCTATCGTATTTTTTAATACTTATTTTGTACTATTTTGTACCACAAAAAAAAATTTGTACCACGTGCTGTTTTAAAAAAAATGGTGGCGCTGCTAACTTGATATCAAGCTAGCAGGACCAAAAAAAAATAAAAAATAATAAACCATGGTACACACAACTAGTACTGAATTTGTACTAATTTGTACCATTCGAAATAAATCGAAAATTTTATATTTTCCTCTTTAAACAATCCCTCCCTTATCTAAACCTAATATAAAGATAGCAGGATCACGATTTTTTCACTTTTTCTTGATGGTACAAATTCAAAAACGATCAAATCTATCATTTCTTATCGTTTTTTACAAGTTTTTATTTTTTTCTCTTTATATTAAGTTAGCAGGACCACAATATTTTTTTAAATAGTACGGGGTACAAAATTATTTTTTATGGTACAAAATAGTACACAATGAGTAATAAAAAACGCAATAAA
>NW_022639588.1:97483-104400 GCF_010583005.1 Odontomachus brunneus | reverse complement strand
CAGGATCACGATTTTTTCACTTTTTCTTGATGGTACAAATTAGTACAAATTCAAAAACGATAAAATCTATCATTTCTTGTCGCTTTTTACCAGTTTTTATTTTTTTCTCTTTATATTAAGTTAGCAGGACCACAATATTTTTTTAAATAGTACGGGATACAAAATTATTTTTTATGGTACAAAATAGTACACAATGAGTAATAAAAAACGCAATAAATATAATTTGATTATATCGATTTAATTCTTAATAATCGAAAGAGAAAGATTTTATTTTTAAGGTTGGTTAAATGTGAGGTTGTTTTAAGGGGTAATCAGAAATATTTACATACTTTTCTCGGTGGTACAAATTAGTACAAATTCAGAAACAATAAAATCTATCGTTTTCTGTCGGTTTTTACCAGTTTTCATTTTGTTCTCTTTATACTAAGTCAGCAGGACCACAATATTTTTTTAAATAAAACGAGATACAAAATCATTTTTGATAATACAAAATACTACACAATTAATGTAATTTTGTATCATTAAAAACAATTTTGTATTCCACATCCTTTAAAAGAAATCGTGGTCCTACTGACTTAATATAAAGTCAGCAAAATAAAAATTGTTAAAAACACGAAACAAATAGTAGATTTTGTCGTTTCAGAATTTGTACCAATTTGTATCACCAAAAAAAGTATCAAAAATATTTCTACCGACCTTTTAAAATAACCTCAACTTTGACCTCAGCTTCAAGAATAAAGCTTTCTGTTTCTATTATTAAGTATTAAATCAGTAAAATCAAATCAAATTTATTGCATTTTTCAGTACTTATTATGTAGTATTTTGTACCATTAAAAATGATTTTATACCTTGTTTTATTTATAAAAAATTGTGGTCCTGGACTTAATTTTAAGCTAACAGAGTAAATATCATTGAAAAATGGCAAATTGCAATAGATTTTATCGTTTCTGAATTTTTACTAATTTGTACCACCGAGAAAAGTATGCAAATATTTTTGTTTACTCCTTAAAACAACCTCACATTTAACCAACCTCAAAAATAAAATTTCTCTCTTTCCATTATTATGATTTAAATCGATAGAATCAAATTATATTTATTGCGTTTTTTATTACTCATTGTGTACTATTTTGTACCATAAAAAATAATTTTGTATCCCGTACTATTTAAAAAAATATTGTGGTCCTGCTAACTTAATATAAAGAGAAAAAAATAAAAACTGGTAAAAAGCGACAAGAAATGATAGATTTTATCGTTTTTGAATTTGTACTAATTTGTACCATCAAGAAAAAGTGAAAAAATCGTGATCCTGTTATCTTTATATTAGGTTTAGATAAGGGAGGGGTTGTTTAAAGAGGAAAATATAAAATTTTCGATTTATTTCGAATGGTACAAATTATTACAAATTCAGTACTAATTGTGTGTACCATGATTTATTTTTTTTTATTTTTTTTTGGTCCTGTTAGTTTGATATCAAGTTAGCAGCGCCACCATTTTTTTTAAAATGGCACGTGGTACAAATTTTTTTGTGGTACAAAATAGTACAAAATGAGTACTAAAAAATGCGATAGGTCCCATTCGATTCTGCTCATTTAGTCCTGCTAGCTTGAGAAAGGTTCTTTTCAGTCTCGTACGTTGGCTTGGCGGTCTCTCTGCTGTCTTAGTTCTGATATAGCTCTCGCTTTGTTATTGTGTGTATGTACTTCAATTACTTTTCTTTTTATACCAAGTTGTATCTAAATACATTTATTTTTCATGCGTACTCCTAGATCGTTGTAAATCTTACTCAAACACTGTCGATGGTTGACAAAATTTTTTTCGAGGTAAAAACGGCCGTAACAATGTTAAGAATGCAAAATTATTACAATTACAGAAGAAAAATATTTGATTTAAGAGCAATCGAATAAACTTTCGAACGTCCTGAAATTTTATATTCATATTCTCTGTCGTAAGTACAAGTCTTTACTTAATAACGCGTAGCTTACGTAACGTTTTATAAGATAGAATGCAATTTTTTTGTAATTATATGATATATTATTTTGTGTAATGAAAGAATAATTTCTATCAATAAATAAGATAATTGAAATAAAACATATGGATAAATAAAGGTCAGCCCATATTTAACTATCTAAAAATTCGCAAATATGTTACATGCACGGAGAAAACTAAGGAGATAATACTTGCCTATATAAGTATAGTTGCCATAATAACATATTAATGTTTTTCGTTCATGCATACAAAATGGTTATAATAATTATAGTAGAGTAAGCGAACCTATTTCGGAACAGCACCTATTTCGAAACACTTTAATTTTTTTCCTGTGCAAAAAACGGCTAGACGGTTAGCCGTCAAATAATATTAAATTTTTATGTTAGTAACAAAGAACATAAATAAGCGTTGCGACATAAAAATAAAACACTGACTATAGAAAACAACTGACAATAATATGATTGAGTTATTGAACTACGTGACAGCAAGCCTTCGAACGGGATGAATTATAATAAGTACGATAATTACATATTTCTTTCATATTAAGCTTCGATTCTGTCATGTTTTTGGGCTTAAACAACAGCTAAAGATTCAAGGAACATAACTGTTGCTTAGTTGGACTACGGGATTGTGCTGTTGTAAAATGCGGATGTACGTAAAAATAAGCATTTATAGCTGTCGACATTTGAGATTAAGTCACAGGGCACTTGCATTTTATATCGTATACGACATTTGTTTTGAATAGCACATATATTAGACATTTAGATGTTTATTGCCGATGTTTATATAAAGTACTGACAGTATTTTTTTACTTATATAGAATCGTAATTTTCTATTTTTCAGTTTTCTGTATCTATTGTGCATGTCAATATATCAATATCTTTAATCTTATTTCTTAGATAAATTTTAAAAACAATGCAACAATTGCGATATACAAATGTTGATTCCTTCCTATTTTACAAACGTTTAAGTTAGATATACAATATTAGATGCATTTATTCTATATAATTTTCAGGTTCAATTAATTAAGATATAATATATAATATGTTGTTCTTTTTGAATTTTTTCATTAATAAAATTATTATCTAAAGTATCTTTTAAAAATTTAGTAATTTTATTTTTTAACGTGATCCCTAATGTAATGAGAAGTCTTTTGAACAATATTTTCCCAGCATCTCCCTAAATTTTCTAAATTTAAAATTCTTTGTTTAATTTTATGTTTATTACGTATAAATTTAAACTTTCTATTGAGCAATTTTGAATGGTAAGTTTTGTTCCGAAATAGGTACATGCACCTAATTCAAAACATCTCTAATTTCTCTCATGGCCTTGGAGAATGGAGAAAATATTATTTAGTGTAACATTTTTTAGGTATAATAGTTTAACATGTGAGTCATAAGTCAAAACTCAACTGTTCCGAATTAGGTGCAGGTGAACCTAATATTGAACAAATTTAGCATTTGAAACATTTGCCTACTATTTCAAAACAAAGCCTCCTTCAAAAACTGGATTATGCCTAATTAGTAAGGTTGATCCTTTTACTAGCACCTATTAGATTTATCTCAGAAGACTTTATGTAAAAGATATTTAAGCATTTTTAAAATTTGTTCCGAAATACGTTCGCTTACTTTACTCTGTAAGTGGCATACTAATCTTTTCTTTATTGCCTATCCATATGTGTTTGAATATATATATACTCACAAGTGACCTATCAGAACTGTTCCTCACCGATTTTTATGCGCTTTGCATAGAGCATCAAAAAATAAGAGACACATTTATTTATATCGGCTTATATCTCGAGATTTAGGGATTAAAACGGTCCTTTGAAAAAAATAAACTTTTTCATTCTTATGGAATAATTCCTAAGATATGAGGTATATGAAAAAATGTTTCCTATAAAAGTTTTACAGTATTTAATATTCTTTGCAATGGCATATTTCATTTTCTTTAAATGTCAAACTTTTTACTCCTTCTCTCCCCTACATTCATTACCTTCACAAAATTTTTAAGTTTTTGTAAGGACAAAACTTGTAGAGCATTTAATACCAAATATATCCATATATAATAGTAAAAGTCTCGCTTAAAAAGTCTCGTTGAAAAACGTGATAACATCGTGCTATAGGCGCTACACTACCCAAGTAGATGGATACTGTAGATAAATATATTACTGTAGATTGGGGAATATAATGAATTGCAGAAAAATAACACATAGACAATTGCGTATATTTAATATATAATGTTTACAATGTATAACATGTGTTATTATATTATCACATTATTAATCACATAATTAATATAATATTGAAGAAAAATCGATATAAAACTTGTATACACATAGAAAGTAAATGTGTTTTATTTATGGCACATATTTGTTACAAAGATGGTGCTAATGGAAAAAATGTGATGCAATGTGATTGTTTGCACCAAGAACAAATAATTACACTGTTCGAAAAAAATCTAACTTTTTTTTGTGACACGAGTACGAATAGTCATTTCCGATATATTTTTGCGTGCTAAACACGAATCCGTTGTCCAAAGTTGGCTATCACATCACAATTTTGAGAAAAATGGAGTAAGATACAAGATAAGAAAATCCTCGCACTCAGCTTTTTGGCCTATTTAAAGCTATTTTTCTTAAAATTGTGACGTGATAGCCGACGAATTGGTGTTCAATAGACAAAAATACATCGGAAATAACTCTTCATGTTCTTGTAAAAAAATTGTTCCGCCCAGTGATATTGATGCCGATACCTATTTTTGATTGGCCATGTGTTGAAAAAAGATATCATTGGGAAACTAGACCACATAGATTTTTAAGTTGAAAGTTGATACTTTTGCGTGGCATTAACGAAATGTAAAAATATTTTATTGTTTGCGTTATAGCGTCACGAAAACCCTCAAAATCGTTATTTTTGGCTTCTTTGGCGCCATTTTTCTCAAAATTGTGACGTGATTGCCAAATTTGGATACGCGTAAATTCGTATTCAGCAGGCAAAAGTACATCGGAAATACAAGGTGCGGCGCCAAAATCCGGACAAAATTCAATTTGAAATTCTCGCCGTTCTATACCACTGGTAGATGTCGCGATTAGCGTTCAAATAGCTTGACGCATGTACTAAACCATCATAACCTCGAAACAGTTGCAATGTTGAAACCAAGTGCGGAGTATAACCGAAGAGCCGCGATTATCGAAAGTGTTCGCGCTGGGCGCTCGCGACAGAAATCATTCGGTTTTTCGGGTACCCGAGATCGACTGTGTATGATGTCATCGCAAAGTACAATGAGTCGGAGAAGTCCAACGAAGGTTTTGCAACACTGGCGAGAAAAACCCACTCGAAGGAGCGCGTTGTCAGGGCGCCCGACATCATTCAACGGGCTCAGGAGCTGATTTTTGAGGATCCAGGGCAGTCGATCCGAAAATTGTCGTCGGTTGTTGGTGTGAGCGAGAAAACTACGCGTCGAATCGTCGAGGAGAACCTCCGCTACAAGTCTTACACAATTAAAGTGAGACAGATGCTTTCCGAAGCCGCCAGGACAAAGCGAGTTGAACGCTGCAACCTGCTTTTGTGTTCCTTAGCGTTATCTAAGAACTTAGCTAACAGCCTAGATTTGAATCCTTTGGACTTCTATGTATGGAGCGTAGTTGAAAGAGTCACGAACAAGTCCAGACATCCAAACGTCGCATCATTGAGAGCCGCTATTGAAGCGGCATTCACCGATATGGATCGTGACACATTAAAGCGCGCCTGCGCACGCTTCAGACCGAGAATGGAGGCGGTCATTCAAGCAAGCGGGGGATATATTGAGTAAATGTGTTCTTTATGGTCTTACAAACAATGTGGTTAAAAAAATTTTGTAAACCTTTTCGTTTTTGCAGTAAAAAATATGTTTGGAAAAAATGTGTAATTTGTCCGGATTTTGGGGCCGCATCCTTTACATATCGAAAACTATTCGTACTCGTTTCACGAAAGAAAGTTAGATTTTTGTCGAACAGTATAGTTATTTGTTTTTGGTGTAAACAATCACTTTACATCACACATTTTTTCCATGAGCACTACCTTTGTAAATATGTGCCATAAATAAAACATATTTATTTTCTGTGTGTATGTAAGTTTTGTATCGATTTTTCTTCAATATTATATCAATCATCTGATTAATATAATATAATAACATACATTATACATTATAAACATTATATATTAAATATATGCAATTGTCTGTGTGTTATTTATCTGCAATTTATTATATTCCCTTACCTATATATTTATCTACAGTAGTAATATATTTATCTACAGTAATCATCTGCTTGGACAGTGTGGCGCTTATAGCACGATGTTATCATGTCGTTTTTCAACAATTAAAGCAAAATCAACTGTTACTATTGGGTGTACAACTTAATTCGGTCCGTTTTTTTGCTTGAAAAACGCATTTATTTGAATGATAAAATGAATTAATACATTATTGAAAATATTGTCCATCGCTAGCCACTACTTTTTCCCATCTTTCTGGCAATTTATGGATTCCGTCGCGGAAGAAGTGTTCATCTTTTGAAGCCAAGAATGAATCGAGCCAATTTTTGAAGTGAAGTGTATTCCAGTCAAAGCGTTCTGCATCGATCGAAACAAATGGTAGTCGGAAGGGGCAAGGTCTGGGCTATAAGGCGGGTGAGCCAGAACTTCCCATCCGCTATTTTCCAAATAGTTATTAACCGGAACAGCAACATGAGGCCGAGCGTTGTCATGGTGAAAGATTATGGACTCGTGTCTGGTCGCATATTCTGGACGTTTTTCGGCTATAGCTCGCTTTAAACGGATCAATTGTCGCCTGTAGAAGTCTCCCGTGATGGTTTGACCAGGTTTTAGCAGCTCATAGTGGATCACACCCTTCTGATCCCACCAAATACAGAGCATTACCTTGGCATCATGGATATT
>NW_022639588.1:96043-97248 GCF_010583005.1 Odontomachus brunneus | reverse complement strand
TTCAGCTGCACTTTTCTTCCAATTGAAACAGAAAATCAAAATTTCCCGCAAATGGTGCTTATTTGGAACGAAACTCGACATTTTCAACGCAGTAAAAATTAAACTTGTTGTGCAAAACTCAAAGGCTTGTAAACAATATTTGGTTGACAGATGTTGACACTTCACGATACAGCAAAAATCAGCTGTCGCCGTCAACCATTTATAGCACCTAGAGCCATCTTTTGAAAACGGACTGAACTAAGTTGTACACCCAATATTATACTTGGATATATTTGGTATTAAATGCTCTACAATTTTTGTTCTTACAAAAACTTAAAAATTTTGTGAATGTGATGAATGTAGGGGGGGGGAGGAGTAACAAATTCAACATAAAATAATGAAGTACATCATTGCAAAGAATATTAAATACTGTAAAACTTTGGTAGGAAACATTTTTTTATATACCTCATATCTTAAGAATTATTCTATAAAAATGAAAAAGTTTGTTTTCTTCAAGGGGCTGTTTTAACCCTTAAACCTCGAAATAAGCCGATATAAAAAAATATGTCTCTTATTTTTTGATGCTCTACAACATATCCAAAGCGCATCAAAATCGATGAGGGACAGTTCTGTCAGGTCCTTTGTCAGTGCTATATGGTGCAACCAAACTCTACGGATCTGTCAATCATAATATTCGTTCTACAGACATGTAATAACAGCAACTTTTAATGTTGTATCTGTTCCACTTAAAGCCACATAAATTTTCTCTCCAACTATAAAATATATGAATATAGCAACCATAGTAGCTTTCTTTGTATGATACTATTTGTTGATTAAATCGGTTTTAAGATAGTTTTTTCGCAATAATATTATTAGAATGTTATATTAAGTAATGCATGATATAATACAAAAAATCTCTACAAATTAGTGTTAAATGTTTATAAATATGATTTATGACAGAACTCGAAATTAGTTGCCCATTTCGACCAATTCTCAGGAGCTACGCTTTCTATCTTCTGCTTGCCGCGAGCGGGCCACGAAAGTGACGGTCAAGCCTCCAAGCTTGAAGCCGCGACTGACCGCAATCGTCATTTTCGAGGCCCGCTCGCGGCAAGAGGAAGATAGAAAGCGTAGCTCCCGAGAATCGGTCGAAATGGACAACTAATTCCGAGCTCTGATTTATGATATACAGTTTTGATACTATACCCAGCAAACATAGTAATGTG
>NW_022639588.1:94534-96033 GCF_010583005.1 Odontomachus brunneus | reverse complement strand
GTCGACCATCCACCGTATTCGCCTGATTTGGCACCGTGCGACTTCTTTCTTTTCCCGAAACTGAAATTGCCACTCCGTGGTACTCGTTTTTCATCGATTGATGACATCAAAAGGAATTCGCAGCGGGTCCTGAAGGCCATACCAGAATCAGCCTACCAGAAGTGCATGGAAGATTGGTTTCGCCGTTTTCACATGTGCATTGCAAACGATGGGGATTACTTTGAAGGCGACAAAATAAATTTTGATGAATAAATAAAATATTCTGTGTTTTTTTTAACGATTCCCCGTACTTTTTATACAGAAGGTATATGTCTTAAATATGTAACTGTAAACATCACGAGGTAACCAGTTACGTAGCAAGTAACATACATGTAGGTTACATGTACCAGTAAATTCTTTAAAAGTACTTCTATGATCTATTTAAAATATGTAACACAATGCTCTAAATATTTTATTTATGATATATAACGACGTCACTCATATATGTAACATGTAATATTGGGTTGTCGGAAAAATCATGACGCATTTTTGCAATAGATGGAGCTAGTTCATTTTTGGAAGTACTAGAGTCATTCGCATCTATGTTATTACTATGTTATTTGACAGCTGACAGTTCTAGCTTTATTCTAAAAAAAAAAAAAAAAAAAAAAATTGAGCGATTTGGTTGAGTTTTGGAGATTTTATAACATGTTGAAGATGGAAGACCAAACTGTGCATTTTTGCTATATATAAGGTGTAGTAAAAAGAAATCCATTATTTAATAGATGGCTTTAGTAATGTGTATCTCGCGTTGTATAAGTGCGATCGGTTTACGCTAGATGGCGTTAGAAAGATAAGATTTCGTATTAAAAAAACTTTTCAGATAGTTTTGTGATTGTTTGACTCAGTATTGTTTGAGCGCGCGTCAAAGATGGACACTAGCAAAGAGAAAATACACCATATTTTACAGTTTTTCTTTGATAAAGGCGAAAACGCAAGCCAGGCGGCTGAAAATGTGAATAGTGTTTATGATCCTGATACTGTAACAGCCAATCACGCGCAATTTTGGTTTCGTCGATTCCGTTCCGATAATTTTGTTGTCAAAGATGCACCACGCTCTGGAAGGCCAATTGTCGAAAATGTCGATAAAATAATGGAAATCGTCGAGTCCGATCGTCATGTAAGCACTGTTTCGATTGCCCAAGAGCTAAACATTGCACTAAAACCGTTTGGAACCACTTGAATAAGGCTTGATAGAAAAAGAAGCTCGATGTATGGGTGCCACACGAGTTAACACAAAAAAACCTCATGGACCGAATTTCTATCTGCGAATTGCTGCTAAATCGCAACAAAATCAACCCATTTCTGCAGCGGATGGTGACTGGTGATGAAAAATGGGTCACTTACGACAACGTCAAGCAAAAATGGTCGTGGTCGAAACGCGGTGAGCCGGCGCAAACGGTGGCCAAACCAGGATTGACGGTCAGGAAGGCTTTGCTGTGTGTTTGGTGGGATTGGCA
>NW_022639588.1:93182-94397 GCF_010583005.1 Odontomachus brunneus | reverse complement strand
AATAGGAGAGGAATTGTGTTCCATTAGGACAACGCCAGGCCACACACATCGATAGTGACTCGCCAGAAGCTCCGGGAGCTTGGTTGGGAGGTTCTTATGCAGCCACCTTATAGTACGGACCTGGTACCAAGTGATTACCACCTGTTCCTGTTTATGGCGAATGATTTTGCTGGTGAAAAATTCGCCTCAAGAGAAGCTTGTGAAAATCGACTGTCCCAGTTTTTTGCCAATAGGGACAAGGGTTTCTATGAGAGAGGCATAATGGAATTACCTTCAAAATGGCAACAAGTTATCAAACAAAACGGTGCATATTTGACCTAAATCGGATCATTCTAATTATGTTAAATAAAGCCTTCAATTTCATGCAAAAATAATGGATTTCTTTTTACTATACCTTATATTACTGTTTTACTTCCGTAAAGGGAAGAACGCGCGTCAAGCTTGTGAAAAGTTGCGTAAAGTTTACAATGACAATGTTGTACAAGAATATCAGTGCCAACAATGATTCACGAAATTCCGTGCTGGTGATTTTGATCTCAAAGATTCTCCTCGGTCAGGGAGGCTTATCGAGGTTGATGATGACAAAATAAAGGCATTGATCGAGTCAAACCACGTTACATGACACGAGAGATTGCAGAAACATTGAACATCCATTATTCAAGCGTTCACGATCTGAAGAAGCTGGGATACGTAAGCAAGTTCGATATTTGGGTTCCTTATGAACTCAAAGAAGTTCATTTGACGGCGCGTATGCGATATGCTCATTAAATGTGAGGAAAACGATTCTTTTTTGAAGCGACTGATAACTGGTGATGAGAAGTGGATTGGTTACAACAATATGGTGCGCAAACGGTCTTGGTCCGGACGTGATGATTTGCTTCAAACGACATCGAAAGCAAACATTCATCAGAGGAAGATTATGCTCTCAGTATGCTGGGATTTTAAAGATGTCGTGTTTTTTGAGCTCCTACCAAGGAACCAAATAATCAATTCGAATGTATACTGTTGGCAATTGGACAATTTGAACGAATCCATCATCCAGAAACGTCCAGAGCTTGTTAATCGTAAAGAAGTTGTATTCCATCACGACAACGCGAGACCATCCACAAGTTTGATCACCCGTCAAAAATTATTGGATGGGATGTGTTGCCACACCCACCATACTCTCCTGACCTTGCGCCGTCAGACTTCCACTTGTTTCGCTCTCTTCAAAAT
>NW_022639588.1:92537-93172 GCF_010583005.1 Odontomachus brunneus | reverse complement strand
GTCGTGTTTTTTGAGCTCCTACCAAGGAACCAAATAATCAATTCGAATGTATACTGTTGGCAATTGGACAATTTGAACGAATCCATCATCCAGAAACGTCCAGAGCTTGTTAATCGTAAAGAAGTTGTATTCCATCACGACAACGCGAGACCATCCACAAGTTTGATCACCCGTCAAAAATTATTGGATGGGATGTGTTGCCACACCCACCATACTCTCCTGACCTTGCGCCGTCAGACTTCCACTTGTTTCGCTCTCTTCAAAATTCCTTGCGTGGTATAACGTTCAATTCAGATGAGACTGTAAATCAGCACCTTGTTCAATTTTTCGCCGATAAAGACAGGTCCTTCTATGAACGAGGAATTATCAAGCTCACTGAAAGATGACAAAAGGTTATCGAACAAAACGGACAATATATCATTGATTGATCTTTGTTCTTTATATAAATAAATGACTTTTGAAAAACAAAAAAAATACGTCATGACTTTTCCGACACCCAATATAACGATGTTATATCCTACTAAGACAGCACAAAATATTTATAAAATATTTACAAAATATAAGATTTATTTGAATATTTTATAAATATTTACCAAAATATTCCATAAATATTTTTATGACCTTAGATTCAATAC
>NW_022639588.1:92390-92527 GCF_010583005.1 Odontomachus brunneus | reverse complement strand
TAGTTGGACAAATTAGAACGCGCGATGCGACAGACGGGACATACGGCTCGTAGCGGTCGGCGAAGAAAATGGAAGAACGCACACGTACTCGGACGCACATACGGAGCTACTCATTTCAGTATGCCAAACGGCCCATT
>NW_022639588.1:91773-92380 GCF_010583005.1 Odontomachus brunneus | reverse complement strand
AAATATAAGATTTATTTGAATATTTTATAAATATTTACCAAAATATTCCATAAATATTTTTATGACCTTAGATTCAATACATAGATCATAAATATTTATCATAAATATTATAAAAATATTTATAAAAATATAAACATTTTTCTCTTTTCCTGAATTTTTCATAAATTTTTCACTTTATTGTTTCATATGCTATTTAATTCAAAAATTTAAATTGTACTTCGAAAAATTTACTTACTACACTGAGAAAAAAATTTACTAAATTTAAAAAAATGTTTGTTTGGATAGTACTGTGAAAATATTTGTTTAAACTAAATAATTATTTTCTAAAATTAAAGAAACAAATTTATATTTAAAACTTCCTTATTTAATTTTAGAAAATAATTATTTAGTTTAAACAAATATTTTCACAGTACTATCCAAACAAATGTTTTTTTAAATTTAGTAAATTTTTTTCTCAGTGTATACTGGGATTCGAACCTGAGACTTCTGCTTCTTAAATCGTTCACCTTATCTACTGCGTCATTGTCACTTTGACTGAGAAATGCTTTATATTGTATATATATGGTATATCCATGTACGAAAACAAATTATTTATTTAAGAGAAGAC
>NW_022639588.1:91588-91763 GCF_010583005.1 Odontomachus brunneus | reverse complement strand
TAATATCTCGAAATTTTACGTGGTTGTTTGAAAAATGGCTTATATAATTTTTGTTCACTTTAATGTGTTTTACTTATATTTTTCTTTTGGTCCGTCTTATGCGGGACACCCTGTGTGTGTGTGTGTAAATATTTGTTTGTTTTAAAAGTAAATGAACTACAAGTAAATTTAAAAG
>NW_022639588.1:91261-91578 GCF_010583005.1 Odontomachus brunneus | reverse complement strand
AAAAGTATATTTAAAAAATATTTACTTGTTTTAAAAGTAAGTAAAATACAGATAAACTACTTCATAAATTTAAATAAATTGTATTCTGATAATAAAAGAAACTTAACTTAAAACACAAACTTTAATTTAAAACACAAAAAAGATACTTTCAATATTAGAAAATAATTTATTCAGATTTATAAAATGATTTATTTATATTTCATTATTTTTAAATTTACTTGTATTTCATTTACTTTTAAAACAAACAAATATTTACACACACACACACATATATATATATATATATATATATATATATATATATATATATATATATA
>NW_022639588.1:82435-89688 GCF_010583005.1 Odontomachus brunneus | reverse complement strand
TGAAAATTTTAAAACAGCCAAAGTTATATCTGAACGTAAAATTTTCCGCTTTTTCATTTTCCGGTGTCAAAAAGGGGGGTTTCCATTTTAAAAAAACCACTTCCGGTTGAAGTAACCCACTTTCGGTCAAAATCAAAAGTTGAAAGGTACGCCATTTTGGTTCCCCCTCGAAACCCTACAACTTTCATATGAAACTTTTTTCGATTCCTGGCCACACAAACGAGTTATTGGAGGTGATAGATTCAGATGACTCACCCTGTATATATATATATATATATATATATATAAAATATATGAGAGTGGATCAATTAGTACCCGTGTTTGAAGACAGGTGGCGTTGTTGAGGGAAGTTGGCATTACCATCTTTCAAACGACACCATACAAAATTTCAGACTGATTCACAGGTTAGTTTTGATTTGACAGCCATTTGTATTAAACGTGTTTGGTGTTTTTCGATCAAATGGAAAAAGAGCAATATGGATTCGTAATTCGCTTTTTATTTTGGGATGGAAAAACATGTGAAGAAATAAAAGCGAAGTTGGATGCTGTCTATGGGAACCTTTCACTATTTATGATAACTGTGAGATATTGGTTCAATGAATTCAAACGTGGTCGTACATCTGTTTTTGATGAGGAGCGCCCAGGCCGCCCGGCAGACGCGGTTACTGAGGAAATCGTTGAAAAGGCCCACGACATGATTCTCGCTGATTGCCGAATGACAGTACGCGAAATAGCAAAGGCCGTAGGCGTGTCATACGGAACGGCAATCAATATTTTACATGCTAAGTCAAGAATGTGAAAACTGTCGGCCCGATGGGTACCGCGATTGTTCACAGTGGACAACAAACAAGCTGTCAATCTTCCAAAGATTAGCGTTGCAGTTGCGTCGTCACTTTGCCCGATATGCAAATTGCGTCATTACTTTAGTCTGTATCCATCATTCGTGCGAGGGACACCAAGCCAGTGCCGCGAGCTTGTGAAAAAATATGGTCGATGCTTTAATTGTCTCAGTCAAAGTCATTCGGTGCATGACTATAAGAGTAAATACTCTTGTCGTATCTGTCACATGCGACATTACACTATGTTGCACGCAGGCTCGGCGCCCGGTGAGGCTTTGGCAACCGTTGGACAGCCCATCAACTTCTCGCGAAGTCAAATCTGAAATTCAATTGTTATTAACTTCTCAAGTAAAAAGATGTTCTCAAGTCCTACTCGTTACCGCGTTGATCAAAGTTGTCGGCGCTGACGGATGCTCGATCGAAGTTCGAACCTTGCTTGATCAAGGCTCTGAAATGACTTTCTGAGAATCTAGCGCAGGCCTTGCGAGTGAAGCGATATCGCATGCCGGCACGGTCCGTTGCGCCGCTCGCGTTTCGATCTCGTCGCGAGATTCGCGTTCTCCGATCTTGTCAACTTCTGCGTTGATTTTAAAAGCGCTGACGTCATACGCACCGAAGCGTGTTTCGAGTGTCGCGTCGTGGTCACATTTAGCAAATTTATCATGGGCCGATCCGGACTCGACAAGTTCGGATCCGATTCACGTAATTATCGGCCCCGATCTCTACAGTGATATTATTATTAAGAGCATTCGTAAGGGCGAATTCGGGCAACCTATCGCGCAGAATTCAATATTCGGGTGGATCATTTCGGGACCTGCCAATGACTCGACTCCCAGCTCTTCTTAGTTGCTTCACGATCAGGTTGATAGTTCGGGTTCAGCTCAGGTATTCGCGCATCATTGCTTCAGTATCTCTTCTTCCTCATTAGAGGACGAAATGCGACGGTTTTGGGAGGTGGAGGAGCCTCCGCATCATGCTCTTTCGTCACCCGAAGACAAATGCGAGACTCACTTTCGCGAAATTCACTCTTGTTCCCCATCTGGGCGTTATATTGTCCGCCTTCCCTTCAAGCAAGGTCCTCCGATGGACATCGGGGACACGTGAAATCGCACGGAAAAGCAGCTTAACACGATGGTCCGTCGATTGCACGCGCATCCTAAACACTTCACCGAATACCACGATTTCCTTCGCGAGTATCAACAGCTCGTGCACATGTGCGAGGTTGCTCCGTCGTCGGGAACGAGTTCGCAATGCGTTTATTTGCCTCATCATCCCATTTTTGCGACACGAGTATCACAACGCATTTGTGCGTGGTCTTCAATGCGTCGAGTGTTACATCAAACGGCTCAAATATCAACAATCACTTGGTGATCGGACCGAAACTTCAAACGGAGCTACCCGCGGTCATTCTGCATTGGCGTCAATTTCGATTCGTCTATGCCGCCGACATCGCGAAAATGTACCGGCAAATTCTCGTTGACTCTTGTGACATCTATTACCAACGCATCTTCTGGAAGGAGTCGTTGAGTGAGTCCGCAAAAGACTATCAATTGCTCACGGTGACGTGCGGTATGGCGTGTGCGCCATTCTTGACCTTGCGCGTACTCCGTCAGTTGACGGATGATGAGGGCTCGCGATTCCCTCTCGCTGTGCCAGTTGTGAAGGATCATACGTACGTTGACGACGTTCTATTCGGTCACGATGACCCTGACATTCTGCGCGAAATTCGAGATCAAGTTGTCGCTCTTCTTCGTCGCGGAGGTTATGAACTGCGAAAATGGACTAGCAACTCTTCCGCACTCTTATCGGATATCAACGCTGCCGATCACGGCGTCGCCTGCAGTAAAAGCTTGTCAACCGCCGAACGACTTAACATCTTGGGCTTGGGATGGATTCCACTCAGGGATAAGTCAAGATGTTTCTCGCAATAAACGCACTATTCTATCCGCGATTGCGCGACTGTATGATCCGCTCGTTGGGTCACGCTGGTCACGATTTCCGCTAAAATTATTATGCAGCAACTGTGGAGAGCGGGAACCACTTGGGACGAATTTGCTCCGGAGACTATTCTCACTTCCTGGGAGAGGATTTATGCCGGTTTTTCGAGATTGAACGGGTGAAACGTTCCTCGGTGATCGGGTTTCGTTTTTGACGCTCAAATCGAGCTTCACGGCTTCGCGGATGCGTCGAACGCCACGTATTCTGCCGCCGTTTATTTGAGGGTCGTCGATGAGTCGAGCCACGCAACTGTCACATTGTTAATGGGAAAATCGAGGGTCGCTCCTATAAACCCATAACCACTCCGCGTTTAGAATTATTAAGCGCGGTGTTTCTCGCGCGGCTTGTCGAATTCGTCTGCAAAACGTTGAAGATTCGCTCGTCCGCTTGTTTTTGTTGGACGGACTCCACCGTGGTGCTTGCATGGCTCTATTAGCACCCGTCTCGATGGAAAACATTTGTCGCAAATTGTGTTGCCGACGTCTGGGGTCGATTGCCTGACGTCGAGTGGCGACATGTCGCGACTGAGGACAACCCGGCGGATTGCACGTCCCGCGGATTAATCGGTGGTGAATTTCAAACACACTCTCTCTGGTGGCGCGGTCCTCTTTGGTTGCATCTTTCTCACGACCACTGGCCGAACATTGTGCCTCGTCTTTCCTAGACTGTTCTTTTGGAAGAGTACGCTGCACGCTTTTCACGAGCGTAATCGCTAGGAGCTCGCGACGCGCTATTCGTCGTGGCCCAAACTCATTCGTGTCACGGTATACATATTAAGATTAATCTCCTTGTGTCGCGGCAGGCGGTCAGACTATCGGGCGGCGGAGGCGCGGTGTTTGGCGCTTTCCGCTCACGACTGTGAAGTCGCTAAAAGGTTCTGGATCAAGCAAGTTCAGGCTGCGCTTTTTCCAGCGGATTTGAAGAAGCTCACGCGTCGGCACGCCCTACCTTCAAGGCATCCGATCATGGCACTCAGACCTTTTATTGACCGAGACAGTTTGTTGTGCGTTGGCGGGCGGCTTAACTGAGCGTCGAGTCCTTTCGCGTCGCAACATCTTATCTTGCTCGCGGCTCATCCGATCGCGAATCTTATTATTGAACATATTCATTTGCGCATTCATATGCATGCGGCATTATAATTGACCCTGAGCACGTTGCAACGTGATTATTGGATTCTGCATGCGCGGTCCCTCGTTAAGGCTGTGATCCACCGATGCGTTCCTTGCGCTCGTGAGCGAGCCACTGTTCCTTCTCAGTTGATGGACGAGTTTTCCGCGGCGCGAGTTTCCGCACCTTCTCGCAGCTTTCAATATTGCGGTTTGGATTATGCTGGTCCTATTGTTGTCCGAGCCTCAGCAGGGCGATTATGTCGCGTAAAGCCTATATCGCGTTATTCGTTTGCCTAGCCACGCGCGCAATCCATTTGGAATTAGTGTCTGATTACTCGATCGACTCATTCTTTTCTGAATGCGTATGTGCACTTCTGCTCGCGCCGCGGATTGCCACAATCGGTATATTCCGATAACGGAACGACATTTGTCGGTGCGAACCGCGAGCTGGCAGCCGCGTATCGCGCCGCGCGATCCAATTTTCAAGGCCGAATGGCCTCCGACAACGTTGCAAGGCATTTTATGTCTCCGTCAGCACCCCACTTCGGGAGGATGCAGGAGTGAAGAGTGTAAAACATCATTTGCGCCGCATTCTTGATAATCACACTCTCATCTTCGAAAAAATGACTATCGTTTTGTATACTGTTTAAATTCACGCCTGATCGCTCCATTGTCGGACAACCTTGACGATTACAAGACGTTGACGCCCGATAATTTTCTAATCGGTACCACGCTCACGTCCGCTCCGGAGCCTTCTATTCTCGATTGGAATGAGAATCGCTTCTCACGGTGACAGTTGCTACGCCAGATCATGGAACGGTTTTGGAAGATCTGGTACAGGGACTATATTAATACGCTCCATCAGAGAGTTAAGTGGCGCAAGGTACAACCATCAATTCGTGTGGGACTCGTTCTATTGCGAAATCCCAATTTACTCCCGTGTAAATGGGAACTGGGTCGTGTAACACAGTGTCATCCCGGGCCGGACGGCTTGGTCCGGGTGATTACGATAAAAACAGCGATGTCGGAATATACTAGGCCCATCGGCAAAATATGTTTACTGCCGATTGACTGCAATGCGACACTCTCGACAAATCGTAAGTGAATTCTCGACTGAACAATCGCGCCGATGCTCGGGTTCGTTATGCGGAGGCTTCGCAGCCTCGTCGTGTCCGCTTGTGGTGGACATATACTTCGTCTTTCATTCATTGTAACGCGTTTAATTGTTAAAGCGTACGTTTCAAGGCAGGCGCGATGTTCGGAATTCTAGAAAAGATCTCGAATGATCAAGTCGTTCGAGAACTTTCTCATCCTGAGAACATTACGTGAGGCTGTCGTGATCCTCGCGATGGTCTCGCGTAGTCACGACATTTTTTTTCTGAGCCAGCTAGTTGGCGAGCCGCGGTTGCTATGACGACCGATAGACAAAACATACTTCCACGAATCGGTAAACGGCACGCGCGAGGAATCGCCGAAACAGCTGATTTCGAGGCGGTGTAACAAGCGACATGTATACGTTACTCCGCCTCGAAATCAGCTGTTTACTCATCGTTGCTAAGAGGTAAGCCATTTCTTTTACATACAGAGCCTATCCTACCGCTTTACGTACGCTCATTTATATATTGTAATTAATTAAAGAATAAATATTGAGAAAATTTCAAAATAGTGTAACTTTTAGGATTATTTTGATCCATTCTATCCGTACACGGCGGTTAGTTACCGCTCGATCAGTTACCGGACAGTTACTTGTATATGTTACATATCAATGCACATTTCTTGATCCTTCGTAGTTATACAGGGTGTCCCGCGTAAGACGTACAAAAAGAAAAATATAAATAGAATACATAAAAGTGAACAAAAATTATATAGGCCATTTTTCAAACAACCATGTAAAATGTCTAGGTATAGCTTCCGGAATGAAGCTGTGTCTTGAATCAGCGATATGCCGACATTTCGCAAACATTGCAGTTTGCATCATTAGGGCTGAGAACTCTGATACTGAGCTCCCTTGGGTAAAAGTAGTCCTTATATGCCCCCCTCCCCCCTTTGTGTAGATGGTGTTTAGGGAGTAGGGGACGAGGCTTGAATCCAGCCAATCAGCATATTTTAATTGATCAGCTGGTCAATTAAAAAACCGGGAGGGCAATATGCCAAATAGAGTTTACTTGCATATCTTTGTCTCGGTTGAGGTTGTTGGGATGTTTCAAAATTTCTAGACCTTCACGATATTTTCTGGCAAAATAACTCTGTGAGGGAGCCAATCTGGTGGCTTTGTCATATTGTACGGAGTGTCCAGTCTCCATCCAGTGTTCAGCTAGGGCTGATTGAGTAAAGTGACCATACTTGGTACATCGCTGGTATTCCTTGATTCGCGTACTGATCTTCCTCCCGGTTTCTCCTATATAAACATTTGCGAAACGTCGGCATATCGCTGATTCAAGACACGGCTCCATTCCGGAAGCTATACCTAGACATTGTATCAATGGCCGTGAAAACCTCAAATCTGGTAACCATGTAAAATTTCGAGATATTAATTAAAATATTTGGGCATATCAGAGCGGCGACACGGCAAGCGGGACATACGGTTCGCCGCGGCCGGCGAAGAAAATGGACGATTGCTCGCGGGCCTATATTATAGGCCACAGAGGTACTCCGTTTGGCATACTGAAATGAATAGCTCCGTGTACGTGTGCGTTCTTCCATTTTCTTCGCCGGCCACGGCGAACTGTATGTCCTGCCTGCCGCGTCGCCGCGCTCTGATATGCGCAACTATTTTAATTAATATCTCGAAATTTTACGTAGTTATTTGAAAAATGACCTATACAATTTTTGTTCACTTTTGTGTATTCTATTTATATTTTTCTTTTTGTACGTCTTACGTGGGACACCCTGTATAATAAGAAATTTCAGTTATATGTGTGCTTGCTTGATACGTATTATATACATATACATATATTACATATCAATGCAACTTTCTTAATCCTTCGTGGTTATACGAGGGTGGTCTGAAAAGTTTCCGACCTAACAAAGATACAAGTCATTTTTTCTGAAAATTGTTTTTTATTTTTCAACATAGTCTCCTTGTAAATCTACACACTTCTCCCAGCGATGCTCCCATCTCTGTAACCCGTCGAAATAGTACTCGGCGTTTTTCTCTGCAAAATAATTGTTCACGAAGGTGATTGCCTCTTCATTTGACGAAAATCTCTGTCCTCCGAGCGCAATTTTTAGATGAGGGAACAAAAAGAAGTCGCTTGGGGCTAGATCTGGTGAGTAAGGTGGATGGTCAAGCAGTTCAAACCGTAAT
>NW_022639588.1:81564-82003 GCF_010583005.1 Odontomachus brunneus | reverse complement strand
ACTGTCAACAGATGAACAACGAAATTCACTAGCTTTTATTTACAAGTGCTGCTATCTTCACGTTGAGGTCGGAAACTTTTCAGACCACCCTCGTATACTACAAAGTATCAGTTATACAGGGTGTCCCGCATAAGACATGCCGAAAGAAAAATATAAATAGAACAGATAAAACTGAACAAAAATTGTAGAGGTCATTTTTCAAACAACCACGTAAAATTTCGAGATATTAATAAAAATAGTTGGACAAATTAAAGCGCGCGACGCGACGGGCGGGACATACGGCTCGCCGCGGCCGGCGAAAAAAATGGACGATTGCTCGCTGGTCAATTTCATAGTCCAGAGAGGTGGGCCGTTTGCTAGCATATGGAAATGGAAAACTCCGTATATGCGTCCGTGTACGTGTGCGCTCTGAACGTCGGGCGACGAGTAACAGAAGGAG
>NW_022639588.1:75877-77502 GCF_010583005.1 Odontomachus brunneus | reverse complement strand
GGCGCCTCCACGGCTGCCACGTCACAACTCCCCCCTCCCCGGGGAAGACCGCCCCGGTCGCCTCAGCCATGGGCTCGCCATGACCGCCCATCTGCTCACAAAATTTTATGTTTTTCGCGGCGCGTGCTCGCGGTAATCCCTGCGAGCTGTTCGCGGTACTCTTTGATTTCTTGTCTCGTCTCGCGGCACGGCGATCTTGAGGGGCACGACTTCCCTCGTCGGTATTTTCGCGAGATCGATACTTTCGCGTGGTGTTCGCCCTCCAGGAGTAAGATCGTCGGGGAAGGTCACTAAATTAGTAGGCCTCTTTTCTCTTTTCCTTCAACGTCCGGCTTTATTCATCTAGTCCAGCGAGACTCGAGAGGAAAAAAAACGAGCGAAAAACGGGAAAAAAAAGAAACAAAAAACGGTATGGCTTGTCCACCCTCTAGCCGCCCCGCCTGGATCCCTCCTTACTGGGGCCGGCCTCCCTCCAGCCGGGCAGTCTCGGAGGGTAGTTCCCCTCGCCCCGCACCGGTAACAAAATCCGTTACCCCTGGGGCGGGGGCACTCCGAGTACCGGTGGTCGGGGCGGCCGCAATTCCAGCAGCCTTCTCCTCCCCGGCCACCGGAAGCTGCCTGCGCCGGCTGCGAGGCCCTGCCGGTACTGGGCCCTGGGCTCGGCTCCCTCCTGGACGGTCGTCCGCGCGCCTCTTGTTGCACCCGCCGGTGGACCTCAACCAGGACGTCCTCGTATACGTCCCACCACCCGGAGGTCTGCGTGGCGGTGTTGTCCCTCGGGCGGCGGTCCGTCTGTGTACCGACGTCCGCCGTCGTCGGGAACTCCCGCACCACCGCCCCCCGAGTGGTGGTCCGTTCGGTCTCGGCTCGTTCCATCAAATCCCGGGCTCCCTCCCAGAAGCCCGGGTGGTTTCTGCCGATGTTCCGGAATACGACGTGGTATTGGCGTCGGAACGCATCCCACCGGCGGTGGAGGTCGTCTCGGTCGGCCATTCCACTTAGTTTCGGTAGGTGGTCTATACAGAGGTGGGTTGCACGTAAGGCTTTAGTTCCTTTACGTGCACTTTACCCACCACCTTTCCATCCAGGCATGCAAGCTCACACACGACCGCCGATCTCATCTTCGAGATTTTATATGGCCCCTGAAATTTCGGGGCCAACTTCGCGGCCGTGTTGTGAGCGGCAGACGATAAGACATGCTGTCGTCTTAACACCAAATCACCGGTACGATAATTCGCGGGGCGTCTCCGCAAGTTGTAGTGCGCGGACTGCCGTTGGTACGCGGCCTCCAAATTTTCGCTAATCCACACATGCAACTTCGATAATTCTCTCATCCGCTCTGACCATCGAGCCGGATCTTGTTGTTCGATATCTATGTGTTCGGTACGATACTTCCGCAGTGTGTGCGACGGTTCGAGTTCGCGGCCGAGATTCAAAAATGCGGGCGACGTACCTAATGACGAGTGGTGTGCGGTATTGTAAGCGAAACGAAAATCGGTAATGTGCGCGTCCCATTCGCGATGATCTCGATCGAGGAACGCCACGATCATCGTTTTCAGAATCCGATTCACCCGCTCGACCGGGTTGGCCTGCGGGTGATACGGCGGTACGGTAGAGTGGCGTAT
>NW_022639588.1:72538-74505 GCF_010583005.1 Odontomachus brunneus | reverse complement strand
TCTCGGATTAGGTCGATACCTTCTTCACCAAAAATGGTTCTATCAGAACCGGTATCGACCAATCCGAGGAGGCAGTTCTCGCCCACAAAAAATTCTATATATTTGAGGGACGCACGCTCACTAACCTGACGCATTCCATACGATCCGCTAATCCTCTGTTCTACTTCACGGGTCTCGGAAACGGGAGAGGACGCAGGGACCCGACCTATCGTCCTCTTTTCCCGTTTCCCGCGCATGAGGGGCACGTCCGCACCGTCTGTTGATTGCGTCCACAGTGGTAGCAGTGGACGCGCGCGGGCTCGCGACAATCGCGCGAGAAGTGCCCCGTCGCGTCGCAGTTCCAGCATTTCGCTGGTCTGCGCCGCGACGTGGGTTGCGAGGTGGAGGCCTCCGCGGTTTCCCGCGGAGCCTCACTCCTCTCCCCCGCTCCCGCTCCCCCCGCTTGGGCGGCCGATGGTCGGGTCGCCCTTGCGGGAGTCGGCGGAGTCGCCCTCGCGGGACGACGCGCCGCGCCGTCGGCGCGCGGACGCCCACCCTCGCTCGCGACTCTCGAGTCCCGTTCACCAAAAGGCAGGTGTGTCTCGGCCGTCATCGTCGTAGACGGCCGTGACGAGCGCGGTGGCGGCCGATACGCGAAGTCGGGAAACGTCGAGTGTTCGGGCGGTGGCGGCGCGCGGTATTGACTCGCGGCGAGGTAGCTTCGCTCTACTCTCGTCGCGAGCCTCTCGAGAGCGTCAAACTCTGTGAAGTCGTCGCCGTGGACGGCGACCTGGAGGCGCGGCAACATATTACGATGCGCGTAATTCAATTGCTCGACCAGGCTCCAGGGTGGATCGAGCCGGCCGAGCAGTCCCAACAGGCACGTCAAATAGTCGGCGACCGGCTCCCGCTCGCCCTGTGTGCGACGTGTGATCTCGTCACGCAGGGCGAACTGGTAGTCCGGATCGCCGAACCGGACGCGCGCCGCCGCCTCAAAGTCGCGCCACGTGGCCCATCGCGACTTCTTTACCCGGTACCACTGTAAAGCGATACCGGTCAAGAAGAACGGGAGACTCTTGAGCAAGTCCCCGTCCGCGATGGGCACTAACTCGTGACCTTCCTCAATCCGCGTGAGGAAGGTCTCGACGTCGCATCCGCGCGCGCCCGAAAAACTAAGATTCCAGCGACGCATGGTGTTGTATGCGTCGCTGGCCGATAACGGTCGCTCTCCCGTTCGCGGTCGGAACTCGGGAGCCGACGGCCTAAAGGCCGCCTGAGGCTCGAAGGCCGCCGGCAACCCCTCGCGCGGCAACGATAACGGCGGCGGTAATAAAACGCGCGCCGTCGGTGGCACGGTGGTCGGTGGTTTCACGGGGACCTCGACTTTAAACGGTAGCGGTAATGGCCCCGATTCCTCGGGGCCCGAGACGGTATGGTCGAGATCGACTCGACCCGGTAGATCAGGCCCCCTTCCACCTCCGACCGCGCCTTCGGGGACCTCCTCCACCTGGAGGTCAAACCCCGTTAGCGACGCGTCCACCGCGGGCGACGGCGGCACCGGGTCGCGACGCCCCGCGCGCTCGTAGCGCGTCAGCCGCGACCTCAACGCCGCGACAGTGCCCGTCGCGACCAAGCCCCGCACGGTGGCTTCATCCTGGAGCTGCTCGAGCGACAGCTCCAGGATCCACGCGTCGAGATCGCCCTTCGGCATCTCGACGGAGGCGCGAACGCTTCACTAACCGCGCACGGACACGCTCGCCGCCACTCGCGTCGCGAACCGCGATCCTCGAGACCCGACGGCACGCGACACTGCTCCGCGAACCGTCGCACTGTCCGCACACTATCACTATCGCGCGGAGACGCCTCGCTTCGCGCGCACACACAAAAAAAAATATTTGTCCCGGGGGCCGACTTGGCTCACCCCGCGACACGACAAACGATATGGCACACGGACAGGGACGGACAGACCTACCACCACCAAGCAGGCA
>NW_022639588.1:71848-72528 GCF_010583005.1 Odontomachus brunneus | reverse complement strand
GGGGGGCCGATTTGGCTCACCCCGCGACACGACAAACGATATGGCACACGGACAGGGACGGACAGACCTACCACCACCAAGCAGGCAGACCCCACACTCGGAGTGGTCACAAAAAAAACGGTATACGAAAGTCTCAAAAAAAAGATCTCTGACTTCCCGTCCGTCCACCGAGACGGTAAGGTCGCAATCTCAGGGCCCCACGTTGGGCGCCAAAAATTTGCGACGGTACTCGCGAGCGGAACTTCTCGCGAGCGACGGCAAACAGTCGCATGTTCGCCGCGTCGGCAAATTGCCGTCGGCTCCCGGACACGCCACAAAGATTTTCGCGAGAGTTGGGCGCCAGGTACGGAAAGGCCGCACCACCTCGATAAACGCGAGAATAAACACTTGTCACAAAAGATGCGCGTCCCGGAACCGTCGGGACCGGTAGCTCTATTAAATTTAAGTCGGAGACGGGATGGGTTAGGAGGCGAAATCACTGAACTCGGTAACGGTAATAAAGAGACGTTTATTCGAGGACTCTCTCTCGTCCCGATCGTTAATACACGCGAGACAATATAATTCGCGAGACGGTACACTTCGCGAAACGATACACTAAGCCCGAGGACGCTTTCCTCGGGCGAGCCTTCTTTATCCGCGCGACCACTCCGCGGACGAGACACGACGGTACGATACGCGGT
>NW_022639588.1:64020-71838 GCF_010583005.1 Odontomachus brunneus | reverse complement strand
GGGGTGGTCGGTAGTCGGGAATCGGCAGATTTCGGTACCATTGTCTCGAGACGCTTCTCGTCTCGAGACGTTGTTGACATCGGGAGTTCGCTTGGTTGTCTCTCCCGGCTCTCCCGTTTTTTCCTGCCGGGTTTCTCGTGACGGCTGCTTTGCTGAAAGTAAATACAGCTGATCTGTCTAAACGCGATACTGTATTGTAACTACGATACTTTCTCAGCAATAGAATATTTTCTATTGCTGAGCGCCCGATAATTCGCGATAACAATTTTTCGTCGCCAAAGTACGAGAGTGCGATTCACCTGATGGAGGGCTCCGCTCGTTGTCGTCCTCTGCATCCTCGTCCCTCGATGTCCTCCGCTCCTCGTCCTGGTGGCCGGCAAGGGGCGTCGAGGGGCACAAAATTCGGGACGCGCTGACCTTCGCATCTGCTCCGCTCGCAAAAATCGCTTCTTCGCTTTGTTCTAAATTTTGCACAACAAACAATCCGACGGAACGCGATACTCGGTAAGGTCTCGAAAACCGTTAGCGACACGGCACGCGATAAACATTCTTTCCACTAATCGACACGGGATTCTTGAGACGGGCGCCTCCACGGCTGCCACGTCACATTACATATTGATTATAGATCCTTAAGATTATTTAATTATTCTACTTTTAAGAAGATAATTAAAGGGCATTAAAAATAATATAATGTATAATGTATTACAAAATTATCACAGATTAATTACTTCAACCATTATTATTGTGTATTTTACATATTAATTTTTTGACAACTATATGGTCAACGATCATGTTATTAATAATATTTTTTAATAATATTTCCACAAGTCTTCTTATCCTTTTCTTATTTTTTCGTCAAAACTGTAAAAGTAATTTAGTTGCTAAAATTGAAAACATAATATCGTAATTATCTCTGATACATGTAAATAGTGTTAACTTCGATTTCAATTATTTCAACTTCAGGCAGGGTTAATCTTGTTTTCATTGCAGATATGTATGATTTATGTTTCGATTAATATCAGGTTTGGTCGGGAAAATCCAGTGAATGAAAAAAACCGTTTTTATAACCGTAAATTCCGGTTTTCATTGTCCCGGATTTTATCCAATGGAGTAAACTAGCCAAACTATAAAAATTATTAATATATTTATACAATTTTATTTATATCCCAGACAGCACAAAGACGTTTTAAAAACGTATTAAAAACGTACGTACTGGACATTGTATATGTATTTAAAATGTCTATTTCAGATCCACAAACGTTTTAAATTTTAAAAACATCCGTTGTTACTTTTATGGATGTTCAAAAGATATCCGAATTAAAGACTCACCGGACTAAAACTGAACGTTCTTAGAACAAAAATAGAATGTTTGTAATTTTGAATATTAAATGTTCCTAACCACCAAAAGAATATTTAAAAGACATTTCAAAAAACATTTTTAAAAACGGTAAAAAAATGAGATACCCAGACAGCACAAAATATTTATAAAATATATTTACAAAATATTTATAAGATTTATTTGAATATTTTGTAAATATTTATCAAAATGTTTCATAAATATTTTTATAACCTTAGCTTTAATAGATCATAAATATATTTATCATAAATATTATAAAAATATTTATTAAAATATATAACATTTATATATTTTTTTCTCTTTTCTGAACTTTTCTTAAATTTTTAAAATATATATGTTCTTAGTTTTTACTTTATATTGTTTCACACGTTAATTCAAGTTAAATTTTACTTCGAAAATTTCCTTACCATTGGCGAGATTTGAACCTGAAATCTCTGGTTCTTCAGTCATTCACTTTACCTACTGCGCCACTATCATTTTGACTGAGAGACGCTTTTGTATGTATACATATGGTATATTCATGTATGAAAACAAATGATTTATTTAAAAGAAGAGAATAGAAATGTTTTAAATGTAAAATGTATGTTTGAGAAATATGTAAAAAGATAAATTATAGATAATTATTAAATATATAATAATTATAAGATAATTATTTAAAGTATATTTAAAAAATATTTGTTAAATATATTTGTTTTAAAAGTAAATAAAATATAAATAAATCATTTTGTAAATTTAAATAAATTGTTTTCTGATAATAAAAGAAATTTTAATTTAAAACACAAAAAAGATACTTTTAATATTAGAAAATAATTTATTTAAATTTATAAAATGATTTATTTGTACTTTATTTACTTTTAAAACAAGAAAATATTTATTTATATTAACATAGTTTTTATATAAAAAAAACAAATTTTCTTCTTGTAAGAAAGTCATTTTTTTTTCTAAAAATTTATAATTTTACAGCTCATTTCACAAATTTAAAAAAATATTACTTTATATTTATTACATATTTTCTAAAATCTAGCAAATACTTTTTTAAGTTAAGAAATTATATTTAACAAAATTATATTTAACAAAATATATTTCTTTGATGTTTTCAGTATACAATTTTTTTCAATATACATTACTAATTTAAATTTCGATTTTATTATTTTTTCATTAATTTATCAATTATAAATAATTATTTATTTGTTTATGTATACTATTTATAGAAATATTTACAAAATATTACTACAAATATTTATTTTTTGTTTACTATAAATATTGTATAAAATATTTAGCCTATATTTTAATAATACTTTGAATAAAGATTTTGATATTTTTTTCTTTATGTATAGAAATATTTATATTATATATATATAAATATATATATAAAATATTTTTATGTAATATTTAAAAAAAATAATTCGATTTAAATATTTATAAATCTTTATCATAAATATTGTGTGCTATCTGGGTAAATTTCCTTTCTTCATTAAGAAATGTTTTCCTTAACGGATTGGAAAAATATTGTTTTTTTTAATATTTAATGAATGTCAAACTTTTATTAAATATTAAAAAACAAAAAATTTTTCCAAACGTTAAAAAAATGTTTTTTTTTTTATGAAAAATGGGAACTTATCTCATTATTTTTAACATTTAAAAAAATGTTTTTAAAATGTTTTTAAATGTTTAAATGTTTTTATTGTTTTGCTAGTTGGGTTTCTTATTAATAATGCAAATTGAGGGGTTTTTTTGTTCGGAGGTTTGGGCGTTTTTTGTTTTGGGGTTAATTTATTCGCAATTTTCAAAAACTCGTAATGATAACTTTTTCGATGAAACTAACCAATTACATCATCGTTTGACAGATACAATTGTTCCAATAGAGAAGATAAATTTAATCGATTGTTTAAATTCATTCGTGTTGGTGAAACCGGCTTATACTATTAATAAATAAAGGCATATGCGAGTTCAACATGTGTTCCTTAGAAATACATAAAATGAACGTCTTTAAAATGTACAAAAGTCAACGTATTTTGTACATCCACTAATGTACGTAATTAAAACGTCCATATTAGGTTCATGGACGTTGGGACTAAATAAAAAACAAAATTGGTCGTCCATTGGACGTTGTGTACTATTTGGGATATTTATACAACTTTATGTAAAAATATATTTTTGCATAAAAATATATTTTTAATTAATAAATGATATTAATCCCTATGGTTAAAAAAACGCAATTAGTATAATAATAAAGCTTTTTTATTTAACTTAATATATAAAATACATTGTTAAAACAAAAACTTTGGAGACGTGCTACTTAATTTTATATTAATTTTTAATGAAGAAAACATAGTAAGTAATAAGTAAAATTAGAAACTTATCAGTACAGATCTGGTTTGCGTTTGCCATTCATCTTGCAAGAAAAAACTAATTTGCTGTATTGATTTTTAATCTATTACAAATTTTATTTTGGATAAATTTAATTTAAATTAGAAAACACTCTTTCAATTGACGCGAAATTCTCCGGATAATTATGTAAGTGCATGACAAAATTAATAAAATCTGCAGAAAGATAATCATTTTTACTTAATGCTTTCCACCACGTTTTGACATTTATATTCCTGACTTAAAAAAAGAAAAGAATGATTTTGGAAAAGATTCAGTCTCTGGTTGAAAGTATATAATTAACCTATTTGTTTAATAGAAAATATTAGTTTTTGCCGGATTTTTCCTGGAAAATACTGGTTTTTACCACTGTCATTTTTATCTAAAAAATGTGGAATTTTGCTAATCCTGATTTTAATATGCTGTTAAAATATACTGTTAAAATTTGAAAAGATTCTTAGAAATGCAGAATGTTTATATTTCGGTTATTATATTATATAGAATAATATACAGTTGACAGAATGCAGAGTTCTTACATAAAAATATAGTAGAAAGTTGTTGCTATCATCCTTGTATAGTCAATCACAAAAATTTATTGTTTAGAAAATTTCAATATCGAAATTCTGAAAAGTTTGTGAACATGCCTTGGTATCGCCTATATGACTCATTGAAGTGATTGAATTTATGATACTAGTGTTGAGTTCTTTACATTATATTATATATTCTATCGTTCTTGCAGTTCCACATTGGGATCCGCCACGAATCAGGTATATCAAGCGTTGGCGCAGTTGTTGAAACTCTGCGACGATGTATTACTGCACGGTGATCAATCCTCTGCTCTGGACACCGAAAACGTGACGCACGTTATCGGGCTAGTCGAGGAAGCGGTGAAAAATCTGGTTGCCCTGGCACACGAAAAGATCGCAAACAAGCAGAAACCCGCGGCTACTACAAATAACAATAGGTAATTTACGATAATGACAAATGAACTTTTTAATTTAAACTTTTTAATTTAAACTATACAGAGTGTAGAACAATCTACGAAGCTCTCATGAGAACGTAAAGCGGATTGAGGTGAACATAAATAAGACATAAATAGGACAAAAGTCCTATATCGTTTTGCAGTATTCGTAATAATAACCGAGAAATTAATTGCGATAGATTAAGGAAAAGCGTGTGCTGAATGGTAAAGGACAGACCGCTGGAGTCACAGCGCGGATATCGACGCGTGGCGATTGGAAGAACAACGCATCACTGTCTATGCTTATTTCGTTACGCCCGATATGTCTTAAGCCCGATCTACAATAGATGGAGTAAGGAGTAGAAGTAGGAGTAAGAAATAACCAGTAAGTAAGTGGACCAATCACAATCGATTATTCTTGAATTGTGAGAATGGAATTGGCCAATTTGCTTACTGCTTATTTCTTATTCCTACTCCTACTCCTTACTCCATCTATTGTAGATCGGGCCTTACCGCGCCTACTGTCATACCGCACTGAAACGAGATGTAGGAGCGATATAAGCAGGCAGTGGTACATTGTTCTTCTAATTGCCGCGCGCCGACATCCGCGCGCTATATTCCTGGGTTTACGCTGCGGCTCGAGCGCTTCTCTTCCAATCATTCAGCGCGCGTTTTTCCTTAATCTTTCCCAATTAATTTCTCAATTATTATTGCGAATATCGCAAAACGGTATAGGACGTTTACATTCATTTCGACCCGCTCTACGTTCTTACAAGAGTTTCGTAGATTATTCTGGGACATCCTGTATCAGGATATATTGAAATAGGGAAAGTACTCGAGAGTACGTACGCGCCTGAGATATGTTTCCTCCCAAACGAATTTCAGTGATGACGTGTTACAAATTGCAGAGCTTCTGGGTACGGGTCGGAACTAACGCAAAGAAACTCTCTGCCCGACATACCCTTGACACCGAGAGAACGGCAAATCTTGGAGCAAACGGCAGCGAGCAGCAGTCTAGTTCGCAGTTCGCACAGTTCGGAGTCGATTCTACGGGATTCTAGTCCACCCCCTAAGCCCCCGCTACCTGACAGGTAACACTCGTTTCGTTACAAAAACGACGAAGATAGATCATTTGTTATCGTGAAAGTTGAACATAGCGATGTTCGATCTCTTGTAGAACAAATGTATGTTTGTCGGAGGAAAACAGTTCTTCTGGTACACCTCCTCCTTTGCCACCGAAAAGAAGAACGAGGGCCCAACAGCTTTTCGACGAGTCGGAGGGTCTTCTGGCATCTAGTCTTGATAGAGTATCCCTGCGGAGTCGATCCCCGGAGGATTCGTCGTCCCTTCTCAGCGCATCCGCCGGTAGTTTGGATTCGGCTCTGAATCATTCCCGAGACGAGGACGAGATTAGAGCTATAATGGGACCAAATGACGAGTCGTTGAATGACAGTATGGACCTAAGTCTCATGGCGACTATTCAAGGTAACGCTCGGGCTCTCTTTAGTCTATAATTTTAACAGTTATGTTCAGATACAGTTTTTATAATATTCTACATTTGATGAAATGTTTCAAATTCTTTAAATATAAAACATTTATTAATCTCGAAGCATTTTATACAGGGTGTCCGAAATCTTTCTTGACACAATTCGTAGGAAAGTAGAACGGATTAAACGGAACAGAAAACTCAAATATCATTTTGTGAAATTCGCAATAGTTATCGAATAATTAATTATTTGCTCACACAAAATAATTAATTATTCAAAAACTTGCGAATTTCGCAAAATGATATTTGACTTTTTCTGTTCCGTGTAATCTGTTCTACTTTCCTATGAATTGTGTCAAGAAAAATTTCGGACATCCTATATAAATGTACAATCATAACAGTAGGTAGTAATGTCCAACGATGATATTTCAATTTTTATTAGTACGGATAATATACAGGGTGAATATTATATACCGGAACACCTGAATATCTCGAAAACAAAGCGTTGTATAAAAAAATGTTAAATACAAAAGTTGTAGGGTTTAAAAAGATCTATTTTATGATATTAGCAGTTTGACCTTGAGTTGCGTCATAAAGATCAGGTCAAGGTCACAATGATGTTTTTAAATGGATACCCCCATTTTTTATTGTATATTCTTGTAGCTTATCTCGAGAGCTTTCCAAAACACTATACTTAAGTATTTTTTCGTTAAGTACTTTTCGAGTTAAGAGGCTTCAAAGTTACGCTCTTTAGCATTAGCGCGCGTGGATACCGTAGTGACGAGCACGAACGCGCGCTCGTATTAATAGTAAATAGCGTAAGGCTGATGGCCTAAAAAACGTAAACGCAAGGGCAGCTCTCGTTTACCGCGCTTGTGTTTACGTTTTTCTCTGCCTTAGCTTACCTTAATCGGCCGGATATGATTTTCCTCTTGCCTTAATCGGCCGCGCGCTAATGCTAAAGAGCGTAACTTTGAAGCCTCTTAACTCGAAAAGTACTTAACGAAAAAATACTTAAGTATAGTGTTTTGGAAAGCTCTCGAGATAAGCTACAAGAATATACAATAAAAAATGGGGGTATCCATTTAAAAACATCATTGTGACCTTGACCTGATCTTTATGACGCAACTCAAGGTCAAACTGCTAATATCATAAAATAGATCTTTTTAAACCCTACAACTTTTGTATTTAACATTTTTTTATACAACGCTTTGTTTTCGAGATATTCAGGTGTTCCGGTATATAATATTCACCCTGTATGTTCAGAGAGAAGAAGGAGAGAAAGAGAGAATAGCAGCGGTAAGAGGATTACTGTAAATACATTCCTATATGTGTAAGATGAGCACTCTATGGTCAGAGCGCTTACTTAGCACATTGGTTTAGTATTCTGTTTGTGTCGTGGTCTTTGCGCTAGTCTGCGACGAACGTTTCTACGAGCTGTAGGAATACGCGCCCGTTACCGTTTACCGATTAAGCTATATGCCAATGTCAAAGAAAATTCACGATTACTATATGATTATTATACGATTATGGATCCGGAATATCCTCGCATTTTATATACACTAGTTAACAGTGAGAGTGCGAAATACAAAACGCAGTTGAAGCGAAATATAAACTATGAAGGTATTTAAAGAAATTTTATATAAT
>NW_022639588.1:63675-64010 GCF_010583005.1 Odontomachus brunneus | reverse complement strand
GATGCCTTCGGCCGACGTGCGACCGTGACACTCGCGAATCGTATCTCGCCGCATCCCTCCGCTCATAGCTACGAGACATAGCGAGTCTATGTCTCGTAGCTATGAGCGGAGGGATGCAGCGAGATACGATTCGCGAGTGTCACGGTCGCACGTCGGCCGAAGGCATCTTTCTTTCCGCTGCCGCTTTCTGTACGCTGATTTGTTGAGACAAAATAATTAATTTCTCAAAAACTATTGCGAATATCGCAAAACGGCACAGGACTTTCTTGCTCACCTCAATCCGTTCTACGTTCTCACCAAGGGTCATCATGGGACTTCGGGACACCCTGTATATA
>NW_022639588.1:51040-63645 GCF_010583005.1 Odontomachus brunneus | reverse complement strand
ATATATATATATATATATATATATATATATATATATATATATATATAACACATTGTTCTTTGTATAAGCGTATGTGAGATAAACGCGTTCGCCGCTTTAATAAAATAGAAATTACATTTTTAGTACATTGTGAAAAAAACATCATTAACACTATGTACATATTATGATATTAAACCGAGTTTTCCTGTCACTTATCTTGTTTACACTGTGATGTGGTAATGGAAAATGGTGATAAGTTGCAAATTGATTTGTAAACATAACATGTATTCTATATCATTATAGGGATGCAAGTTAATGGTACTTCAAACTATAGTTGCTGGGACAGTTCTGAAACTAGTATACCGAGTACTATGTTGCTAGGCCAACAAACACCTCAAGAAATGCTTAATCCATTCACTGGTGTGTAATTCTTTTCATTATATAGATAAATAGTTTAATGACGAAGAATATCAATGTACCCGCAAAATCGTGGCCGCACATGATTAATCCCGTAAAAAATATATGCGTTTTTCACATTAGAAGATAATAGAAAAGATTAAAAATATTTAACGATTCACTTATTATTTTTTTTTCATTTGGTTGTGTCCCAGACTTTCCTGCGCAATTTTTGTGGGAACATAGAACGGATTTAGGTAAACATGAAAATGATAGAGAACTTTTTTGTTCAGTTTGACATAATGTATAAATATATAACAGCAGACAGCTCCACTACAGCTCATTTACCATATCGCGTGTGACCATTTACCAATCTTTTTTAATTAATATCTCGAGATTTATGCGAATATCGCAAAACATAGGATTTTTATATTCACTTTAATCTGTTCTACATTCACACAAAATTACGGATGAGAGTCTGAGACATCTTGTGTATATAACTTTTTTCTTTTTTTATTTAATGAAATATTTCGAAATACCTTCCTCCTCCCCTCCTCTCTCTCTCTCTCTTTTTCTCTCACACACATACATACACACACATGAACATTATAAAAGAAAGGAAAAATACGAGAGCTAAAATTACGCAAGAATTCCTCAAATAACTTGTGGAGCAAGTTGCGTGGGTGGAATCGACCTTTCGCGACTGCATGAATAAACAGTATCTTATAGATCTTCTCTCAAGGCACAGAAAATATCTCGCACAGTGAGATCAAGCAGTTACTCTTCTCTCTTTCATCTCGTACAGTGTTATCATAAGATATCTTGTGCGAAATGTCGTATAGAACTAACTTCAATTAGGATAATATGAAAATGTTCTTCCGTAAGGAAATATCGCTATAATTTTATATATCTAGTCATTGCAATTTTTTTTATACCAAATTACGCTAACTAATCTCATTTCTTATTTATCCTGTTTCAGGTATAGAAGGAAAGATGGAACGATTGTCCACTCAAACGCAGGAATCGGGTTTTATCTCTATGCATTCTCAACGAAGCTCATCCCAAAGTTACACCACTGCATCCAGCATGACGTCTAAGAGATCGTCGCAGCAAAGCAGCATTAGTTATAACTCTCAGTCATTCAGCACACAGCAACAGTCGTTTTCTCAGACCAAATTATCTTCGGATAGTAATGGCTCTATTTTTACACAGAGAACGATGACTAGTTCCAAAAGTACTATTAGTACGACTAATATGTCTGGAAATGGGGACTCAGCTTTATTAGAGAAATTGGTAAATGTAAGTGTTGCTACATGTTTTTTTTTGTTTCATTTTCGTATTATTGTATTTCGTATTATTTATGTTTCGTATTATTTTTCTATAAACTGAATCTGATCTAAAGCATAATCGTTTGGCGTATATGTGTGCAGGAAATGGAATCAATAGGTACATCCGATTCTAACGGAGTGCCACCGGCGTTGCCAGAGAAGCGATCCAAACGAAGAAAAGAGCGGCAGCCATCGCAATACGATAACGTACCAGAAAACGAGCATTTAACCACATGCACTTTGCATACCAGTAACGGAGATAGTCCGGATGCCAACAAGCCACCTCCTCTGCCTTTAAAGAAGCGCCACAGTAAGTAATCTTATCTTTCATAACTGTCCATTATTAACAATTGTCGATGTCTATGATGACAAAGGAAGCCTGCAGAATATCTAATGACCATAGTGTTGGTGTTAATCTTTATTTCTCCATTGTTTAAAGATTTACATGAATTCCTAAAGACATTACACTAACAAGTATTCCTCAGAGGCTAATGTAACTGTCTCATGAAGCGATCGTAACGTTTTTCATGTTTGATTCGGACCGGATACATAAACTTAGTCTGTTTACTTTGTATGAATTTCCACATAGATATTAAGATCAAACTTTATAGTTGTCATTCCAAATTACTCTGTGATAGTGGGTTAAAACTGACACAATATTTTGTATCCCTCAGTGTTCCAATCAGTGGCATATTCTGGTAAGTGGGATCCTGCCCACACAATTCAACTACCCCTCAGCAAATACTTTCACGCTAAGTTAATGTTCTACGTTTCACACTTTATCTGAAATTTTTAATTCCAGGCTTCTTACGGCATGTTTTATTGTTATTCTGTCTTCCTTTCATTTGAAAATATCTTGGAAATATGATTTTGTTTGATGTTGAAGCTTGAATTTTTATTAATAATCGCAGCTTATTCATGGCTTATCTTTAATTCGCATTATGGGTACAAGAATTATGGTGGAAGAAATTTTAGCTACGACGCTGGATATTATACTAATCGATGAAACGTACATAACACGTAGTTGATATTTCACTTATTTTCAGTTTGCCTTACTTTCCCACGAAAGAATCGATAAGTTACATTATCATTATTCATGATCATTTAAGACACAAAAAATAATCTACGAGTTTCGCACACGGTACAATGTCCTAATACTAATGAAGGAAAGACAGCTCTTGCGAGCTTACGTGGGCGTCGTAATCTTTTTCTAATTAATTTGACCTTTTCCGTAATAGTCAGTCGACAGTTATGCTCCATCAGTTGTTGAAACGAGCTAAAACTTAGTTTCTATCTTTGCGTCAAGACAAACGGAGTAAAAAGCGAACGAATCGTTAACGTGGAACCATCTTAACTTACGTGACATTTCTTTAATGAAGTCCGCGATTACTGTAACACTTGTTCCCATTGCGGAACAGCTCAATCGTTGAAGTGTAATATTCACAGTAACGCGAAAGATGCTGTTTAAACGGTTTCACACTTATTCCAGTGAGTTGTATTTTTTTCACTTGTACACGTAGCTTGTCGGAATAACAATTACACGATGTGTTGTTGCTTGTGCATCAGTGTTACCAAGCGATCCCATACGTCGTACGCTTTTCAATATCTTTTCGCGGCATATACAAGGTATCTCAGACCTCTATGATCACATTTTACGAGAACGTAGAACGGATTAAGGTGAGCAAAAAAGTCCTGTGCCGTTTTGCGATATTCGCAATAGTTTTCGAGAAATTAATTATTTTGTCTTATTTAATGAGAGCAAAGGAAGCGGCAGCCGAAAGAAAGATGTCTTCGGCCGGCGCGCGATCGTAATACACACGAATCGCGACTCGCTGCGTCCCTCCGCTCATAGCTACGAGACACAGCAAGGCTTGATACACTAACACATATGCATGACATATCCGTGTGCCGAATCGACGCCGAATCGAAACGTGTCGTTGCTTCGACTGCATACGTGCATATGTAGAAATTAAACAACGAAGCGGCAACACACTCTTAGATTCGGCATCGATTCAGCACATGGATATGTCATGCATATAGGTTAGTATATCAAGCCTCGTAGTTAAGGACGGAGGGACGCAGCGAATCACGATTCGCGTGTATCACGGACGCGCGCCAGCCAAAGACATCTTTCTTTTGGCTGCCGCTTTCTTTGCTCTCATTAGCTGACAAAGAGAACACCAGGTGACTGTTCCGGGGATTTTTATGCGCTTTTTACAGGCTGTTCTTGGGCAAAAAAATGACACGTGTCCGACCGTTTCAGCCAATGGGCCATAGTTTTGAAGAAATCGATTTTTAAAAATGACTCTAGTCAGCCGCGGCACACTTGATATGTTTGATTGTCACCGTTGAAAAGCAGCAGCAGTAGCGCAGTAGGTAAAACGTTGGCTTCATATATAGTGGGTTGCGTGTTCAAATCTCGTCTCATGTATTTCTTTTATTAAAAATTTGTTCTTATCTGTAATTATTTATATTATTGTAGATATACACGAAAAAGATTATTTATTTAATTATATTAATATATTTTTTTGATAAATATGCAGAATAATGGACTACCCTCCGATTTTAATAATCTTTGAATATATTATACATTTAACCATCTTGAATAATATTCAAGAGGTTTTAACCGTCGCTCGTTGTTTATTAAAAAGTTATTAACAAAGAAAGTGTAATGAACATAATGCAATTTTCTGATACTATATATACTGATATTGTAATTTCGTATTGTCATGTTTTTCGATAAGTGAAAATTTACATTTCTTACCGGAATGAAATAAGTTATTATTGATATTAGACATATGAAACGTACTTGTAAGGAATGATAAGCCAGTATACGACAGTCTTTCGTATAGTTACCGTTTGACTGTTGAAAAATGAAATTCTATGAATTTCTCGCATTAACGACGAGAAGAATCGAGTTGTTAAATTATTTGTGCGCAAAAAATGTTGTACGTGAAAAAATAAAGTGTCCACGTTGCGAAAATATTGTTAAATTTAATACAGAAGAATTAATTATTTATTGCACCCAACATTATTACAAACAAATTAAAGGTCATAAACGGAAACAAATAATTTGTAATTTTAAAATAAGTGCTTTGAATGGGACTTGGTTTTCGCAGGCAAATTTAGACATTGTTATAGTTTGTCGATTGATCTGCTATGTCCTAAAGATAAATACTCCTCGACAGAAATTTTTGGAGCAGAAACTAAATATTTCCACACATAACAGTGGTACACATATATACAGTGGTAGATTGGACTAACTTTTGTCGAGAGGTAATTATTTTGTATTAATTAATATTTTTATTTTTATAAATATATATATTATAATATTCTAATGTAAGAAACTCGCATTTAGATAATGAAATAATGGTTAATACACAATCAAGAACGAATTAGTGGAGATGGAATTATTATTGAGATTGATGAATCAAAATTTGGACGTCGCAAATATAATCGTGGGCGATTAATTACGGGACAATGGCTTTTTGGTGGCATAGAATGTCATATAAATAGGATATTTATCATGCCAGTTGAAAATCGTAAAGCGGAAACACTTGTGCTACTAATTGAAAAATATATTGCTCCTGGATCAATAATCTACAGTGATTGCTGGAAAGCTTACGAACAAATAGATACAAATATATATCAGCATAAAACAGTAAATCATTCTAAAAATTTTGTTTGATCCAGATACAGGTGTGTACACTCAAAATATCGACCGGCTATGGAGAGATGTGTGTCATAATGTTCCTCAATAGGTCGTAGAGAATATCATTTTAATCATTATTTAGCAGAATTTGTTTTCAAGAAAACATTTAATTTTGATGAACGATTAGATGCTTTCTTTAATGTAATGTCTATTATGTACCTTATATCTGAAAATATAATTTAATTTACGCATTTTATTGCATTTATAAATTTAATTGCATTTATAAATTAATCTTAATTTAAATTTTTTTTTTAATAAGTACTGTAATCTCGAACGACTAGCGGGAGGTTGCGCACCTCGCACCTTTCCCCCTAAAAATTAACCAAACCCAACCTATTGTCATATTAAACGTCAGTTATTGTTTATTAAAGTATTCAACTTTTGTGTTAATGTAACGATAGGTTGAGTTAGGTTAGTTTGGAGGAGGGTGCGGGGGGCGCAGCCCCCTGCTAGTCGTTCGATATTGCAGTTATTCGATATTACTCGTTAACAGTACACAGTATTGAAAAATTGTAATATATTTTTCGAACTTCTTTCATCAATAACTTTTTAACAAACAATGAGCGACGGCTAAAACGTTCTGAGAGTTATTTAGGAGGGTGATCTCTACAACATATGTCAAGGTCAAGATAATCGGAGGGTGGTCCGTTATTCTGCATAATTATCGTTGGACCGCGCCCAAAATAATTAATTTCCCAAAAACTATCTAACTATGCGAATATCGCAAAACGGCACAGGATTTTCTCACTTACCTCAATCCGTTCTACGTTCTCACAAAGTGTGATCATGGAGGTCTCAGACAAAGATGCCACTTTTAGCTTTTATACCAAGTAGCAGCGTGTAGAAGGGATACGTACACAAACGAGCGACAGTGTACGTGTACGCTCGACTCTTAGGTCGTCGAAGCTTGTTCACCGGCTAGCTTGTGTGCGTATCCTCTCCACACTGCTACTTGCTGTAAGTAAGTTAAAAGTGGCATCCTTGGTCTGAGACACCCTGTATATATATCGTGCTTGCGTCGTTCATCTATTGTATTATATGCCATTAAAAGTTCAATTTTTACACGTAATTTATAATAACAGAAGTTTTTTTTTCTTTATTTATTCTCTCGATGTTTCAGCGAAGTGTTCGCATTGGTAATCTATCTGTCGTCTTTGCAGTCATGGCGTACATGGAGATGTTTGGAAATTGCTCCCACAGTAATAACGACTTCATCTCTGGTCTCGGGACCCGTCATTCCGTAGCAGCTTACAATTCGATGCAAGCGGAATGGCAGCAACACGAGATGGCTCTTACCACAACTCAATCGTGTTCCTTCATGACACACACTGCTGTGACTGCTCTACATGACAGCTCAAAGTATGCATTGTCACAAAAATATACGTCGTAAAATTTAAATATATAGAAACCCTGTCTAGATATAGCTTCCGGAATGGAGCCGTGTCTTGAATCAGCGATATGCCGACGTTTCGCAAACGTTGCAGTTTGCATCATCAGGGCTGAGAACTCTGATACTGAGCTCCCTTGGGTAAAGGTAGTCCTTATATGTCCCCCTCCCCCCCCCCTCCCTTTGTGTAGATGGTGTTTAGGGAGTAGGGGACGAGGCTTGGATCCAGCCAATCAGCGTATTTTAATTGATCAGCTGGTCAATTAAAAAACCGGGAGGGCAGTATGCCAAATAGATTCAAGACACGGCTCCATTCCGGAAGCTATATCTAGACATTGTATCAATGGCCGTGAAAGCCTCAAATCTAGTATATAGAAACCCTGATGAAAATATTTTACTGAAAATCTATTTTAATTAATCCCTTTTCATTAAAATTCATTACGTTCATAAAATTCATTAAAATTTATTAAGTTTCTTTAAGATTAATTAAGGATAATTAAAGTTCATTAAAATTCATTAAAATTCGTAAAATGTATTTTATTGTTATATAACAATAAAATTAATTTTATGAATTTTATTAAATCTTAATGAATTTTACAAATTTTAATGAATTTTAATTAATTTTAATTAATTTTAATTAATCTTAAAGAATCTTGATGAATTTTACGAATTTTAATGAATTTTAATGAATTTTAATTAATCTTAAAGAATCTTAATGAATTTTAATGAAAAAGGATCAATTGAGAGAGATTTTTAATAAATATTTTAATAAAATATTTCCATCAGGAAATACTTATAAATAATCTGGTATTTCAAAATAAAACATATTTAAAAGTCTATAGACAAATCTTATATATTTTAATGATATTTTAATATGATACAATGATATATATTTATCAAAAAATAACAAGAGATAAAAATTATTTCCTTCTCATGGAGCTCTGAAAATTTTTTCAGCATTTTTTAATTAACTTTTTAATACTGTATTTTATTGTATCTTCTTGAAGTACTAAAAAGTTAATTAAGAAATTCTGAAAAATTCTCAGAGCTCTACAAGAAAAAATAAATAATTTTTATCTCTTGCTATTTTTCGATAAAGTTGATAGAATTCAAGTAAAAAATTATTGAAACCAATAATTTTGTAGATATTTCCGTAAATATATATAGAATATAGAGGTCGTATAAAAATGTTTTCAAACAAAAGTTGTTTGTTTCTTTACGTAGAATAAAATTCCGTAATAAAAAATATATATTTCTATTTAAAAAAGAAAAGTTGACCTCCACCTGACGTTGGCGATGCCACTCAAGGTCAAACTGATAAGATCAGTAAATACATCTTTTTAGACTCTACTTTTGTATTAAGCATTTTTTTCGGAACTGCGTATTTTTCAAAATATTTAGGGGTTGCAAGTCTTTTGGGACACACTATACATGTATTAGATGTACAAACTAATTCGGTGCTTTTATTTGATAAAAAAAACGTTACATTTTCGATTATCATTATCTCCATTATTTTCAATGATTTTATGCTATTTTTTAAGCTGCTGAGTTATATCTTGATAAAAATTGGTTTTCGAAGGAAGTCAATAAAGTTATGTATGCATTTTTATTATTGCATTTTACATTTCTTTAAAGTGTACATCTTTATAATGTAATCTGTCCGGTGATGCTGTAACGGTCGAAACAGATGGTAATCTGAATAAGTCAAGTTTAACGAATTGCGTTAAGAAAATCTTCCCAGCCTAGATTAAAGATGTTCTTCTTGGTTCTTTTTGCTTTACATGTAGCCGAATGTTATCATGCAATAAATTAATATTTCGGTTTCTTTGCTTAATAATCTGTTTTTATTTCCTAATCCATCGTTCAATCGATTAAATTGTTACTGACAACCGTATTTGAACAACTTACGTGATTATTTTCTATTTAAGAAGCAAAAAGTATATCATGAGGAACATGTACACTATCGATGACACTTGTTTATTAACATCTTTTATATTAATGTTTTATATTAATGTTGCTCGTTCTGTTATTTTATAGAGAGTTTGATAAACAATATTAATTAATAAACAATATTAAAAATACTTCAAATCTATAATAGCGTAGTAAAACATTTAAATGATATTTAGAAACGCATAAAATTAAAAACACCGAATTAATTTCTACATCAATAATAAGTACAATAGCTTCACTTGGAAAAGTTTATTTATATATATAGTATTATAATAGAAATTTACAAGGTGTAAATTAATACCTATTACTTTTGGAGCATGTAGGAGGATTATAGTTAATAAATTTTTCATTAAAAATTCATGTCAGGAAAGGAATTGTATTTCTGTGCTACAAATAAGATAACATTCGTGCGTCTCGTGGTAAATATTTTGCACATTTTTAGTTCCACCGGATTGTCTGTTTGCAGGGGTAGCTGTACCATAAACGTTGATTTGGTATTTTAGATTTTTTAGCTACAAGAGTTGCTCAAAGTACTGACTTTATTATAAATACTCCAGCTACGAATTATGTTCTAGTATACTCGTTAAAAAATGCCTGGATTGTTGGATATTTTGCGTTACAGTTGCAATTATTGCTATTAATTCTTCTTCAGACTCGATAAAGCTTTTATATACTAAATTGTGTTTCCACAAGAAGCAGTCTTTGTCGGAGACATCTTTGTTCCAAGATGTAGGACGGAAACATAACGTTTCCGGACATGAGTTTATAATAAAAAAAAAAAAAATGATGAACTATAATTTCTCTATGTGCTCTAAAAGTTTATAATACATACACTTTATTCATTTACACTTTGTATAATATACTAACAAGGAGATGCATGGAACCATTCCTCTCCGATTCGAATGAGCTTGAAATATGTTGTAATGCAGACTAAAATAAGGGACATGTATTTTTTTTATACATACCCAATTGCATTTTCAGAGGGTGAAACACTTTGAAGGAAAATCGATATTTCTCTTTCGGAACATGCACCGTCAAAAGTATAAGAAATAGAAAAAACTATTTAAACCAAAATTGAATTGTTTGAAGTGTACTTTACAATAGTGTTTTTAGTTTTAAAATAATGTTAAAATGTTAAACTTATCCCCACCACTCACCAATTTTTTTTATAATTTAAAAATTTTGTTTCTACTAAATGAAAGGATTTTTTATTCCGAATTTAACCATGTATGATAAAGACATTTTCCGACATACGGACTCTTCAAAAAATAGATGGAAACACGTCTATATACCCGTAGCGCTATATGTAGCCGCCTATTTCACGCCATACATATACGTAACACTTCTCTTCGTAACTTCCTCATAGTAAAAGACTGATAATACTGAAGATAGTACTGATATACAGAATATATAATCATAAAACATTTCAATATATAACAACAACAATAAAATTAATTATTTTATGCACAACAATAGTCATATTCAGGGTGTCCCGCATAAGACGTACGAAAAGAATAATAGAATATTAAGTGTACAACTTTGCTTTCGCCGTTTTTTTTTCCGAAATTCGAGGCTTTATTGTAAAAAACTGCTTATATATTTATGATTCAAAGTATTGTCCATTGGTGGCCATTACTTTCTCCCATCTTTCGGGCAGCGTACGAATCTCGCGTCGAAAAAACTGGTCATCTTTTGAGGCGATCCACGAATCGATCCAATTTTTTACTTCTTCATAAGACCGGAAGTGCTGGTCAGCCAGGCCGTGTGCCATTGATTGAAACAAGTGATAGTCAGAGGGAGCAACGTCTGGAAAATACGGCGGGTGGGGTAGGACTTCCCATTTCAACATTTCCAAGTATGTCTTGACCACTTTCGCAACATGGGTTCGAGCATTGCCATGCTGCAAAATCACTTTATCGTGTCTCTCGTTGTATTGCGGCCGTTTGTCTTTCAATGCTCGACTCAAACGCATCAATTGCGTTCAATCACCTGTGATTGTTTCAGTCGGTTTTAACAGCTTATAATACACTACGCCGAGCTGGTCCCACCAAATACAGAGCATGACTTTGGAGCCGTGAATATTCGGTTTGGCCGTCGACGTGGAAGCATGGCCGGGAACTCTCCATGATTTTCTGCGCTTGGGGTTATCGTAATGAACTCATTTTTCGTCCTCAGTCATAATGCGATGCAGAAATCCTTTCCGTCTTTGCTTTTCAAGCAGCTGTTCACAGCAAACAAACGACGTTCAACATCTCTCGGCTTCAATTCGTACGGCACCCAATTTCCTTGCTTCTGAATCATTCCCATGGCTTTGAGGCGTTTTGAAATGGTTTGTTGAGTCATTCCCAATGATCGTGCCAATTCTTCTTGATTTTGACATGAGTCTTGATCAAGTAATGCCTCCAATTCTACATCTTCGAAAATCTTCTCTCTTCCACCGCTATGCCGGTCTTCGATGTCAAAATCACCGTTCTTGAAGCGTTGAAATTACTCACGACACGTTACTTCTTTCACTAATAGCGGCCTCACCATAAGTATTTGAGAACATTCGATGAGCCTCAGCCGCAGATTTCTTCATATTGAATCAGAAAATTAAAACCTCCCGCAAATGACGAGAATTTGGCTCGTAAACTGAAATTTTCAATCGAGAATAACTTTATGATGCAGACACAAATCGACTAATATTTCTATGGGGTCTTCGTCGACCGCGGCGAGCCGTATGTCCCACCTGCCGCGTCGCCGCGCTCTGATATGTTCAACTATTTTAATTAATATCTCGAAATTTTACGTGGTTGTTTGGAAAATGACCTATATAATTTTTGTTCACTTTTATGTATTCTACTTTCTGTATACTACTTTTATGTATTACTTTTATGTATGCAACTTTGCTTCCGCCGTTTTCCTATAGATGGCTTTAGCGGTAAGTGGTGGTCGAAATAAATAGATCATAGACGTCATACAATAAACTTGGGCATCTGTCAACATAATCCCATCCCCTGAAGAAAATGGACGATTGCTCGCGGGCCTATCTTATAGGCCAAAGAGGTGGACCGTTTGGCATATGGAAATGGGTAGCTCCGTGTGTGCGTACGTGTATGTGTGCGCTCGTTCGTTTTCTTCGCCGGCCGCGGCGAGCCGTATGTCCCGCCTGTCGCGTCGCGCGCTCTAATTTGTCCAAATATTTTTATTAATATCTCGAAATCTTACGTGGTTGTTTGAAAAATATGTATATACATATTTTGAAACTGAAATTTTATTTATGAGAAGTTTGTGTGTGTCTATTTTTGTAGTGCGTAATTGTAATAACTGTTGATGTAATTATTACGAAGGAAACGATACACGGAGTTGTATGGTCATGTTTATTAACTCAAAGATACCACAGATTACATATATTAAAAACATCACATTGATAAAATCATGCGTGGCATAATTGTATGCATGATATTAATTGCAAATATGTTATACAGAGTGTCCCGCGTAAGATGTGCCAAAAGAAAAATATAAGTAGAACAGATAAAAGTGAACAAAAATTATAGAAGTCATTTTTCAAACAACCACGTAAAATTTTGAGATATTAATTAAAATAGTTGGGCATATCAGAACGCAAAGACGCGGCAGGCGGGGCATACGGCTCGCCGTAACCGGCGAAGAAAATGGACGAGCGCACGTACACGGAGCTACTCATTTCAGTATGCCAAACGGCCCACCTCTTTGGCCTATAAAATAGGCCCGCGAGCAATCATCCATTTTTTTCGCCGGCCGCGGCGAGCCGTATGTCCCGCCTGCCGTGTCGCCGCGCTCTGATATGCTCAACTATTTTAATTAATATCTCGAAATTTTACGTGGTTGTTTG
>NW_022639588.1:40637-50735 GCF_010583005.1 Odontomachus brunneus | reverse complement strand
TTTTCACAAAGCAAAAGAAATTGTTGTTTAGGAAAATAATTGTGTATGCTGACTGAATGTTATCGAGAAATGTCGAAATTAATCACAAACTACCTGTTTCGTTAGTAATGACTACTAGAACTGTTTGCATTGCCATCTAAAATTTGCGGGCGGAAACTAAGTTAAGGTCCTAATAATTCCAAAGAAACCTTCGTCGCTTCATTGAATATCAAAGTTCTGATATCCAATCTTTATTCAGGATATATCGATGATTTTTTATCTCGTTACTGTGTAATCTTTTTCATCTAGTCACTATCTATGTAATTGATGCAGTTAGACAGTTCTGATATTCAAAAGACTGAATAGTAATATTTAACCAGTCACGAGCTACTGACTAGCTAGAAAACTTATCTAGTCATTCTTCTCTAGCTACTAGTCTTAAAATCTACTCTAAATATATATAATTTAAGTAACATATTAGGTGGTAAACTTAGTTCCTGCGGCTCACAGTTAGATGACGTTAGTTGTAGGTGTAATTTATTTTGACATCTGAAACTGGCTGCATTTTAGAGGTTAGACATTTGTCAATAAAATTCAGTGCGAAGAGATTCATTTAAGCGAGCAGTGCTATTTTTTCTTTTGATTAAATATGGAACGTGATAAGTTGTTTTTTCGACATGTGCTGCTTCATTACTTTGACTTGAAAAAAACTGCAGCTGCAGCTCATAAATTGCTTTTCGAAGCTTATGGCAATTATGCTCCATCGGAAAGAACATGCCAAGTATGGTTTCAGCGATTTAAGAGTGGTGATTTTGATGTCAATGATAAAGAACGCTCAGGCCAACCGAAAAAGTTTGAAGACACCGATTTGCAGGCATTATTGGACGAAAACTCTACTCAAACGCTCCAAGAATTGTCTGCAGCATTAAATGTTACTCCGATGGCTGTTTCCAAACGTCTACATGCAATGGGAAAAATTCAAAAGGAGGGAAAATGGGTACCACACGAATTAACCGCAAATGCCATTGCGAATCGCTTAAACATCTCTATTTCTCTGCTCGCCAGGCAGAAAAAGAAGAGTTTTTTGTGGCGCATAGTGACTGGCGATGAAAGGATATACTTCGATAATCCTAGTAAACGAAGAAAATCATGGGTAGACCCTGGCCAACCATCGACATCCACACCAAAGAGAAATATTCATGGCCACAAAGCAATGCTTTGCATTTGGTGGGATATGCACGGCGTCGTTTATTATGAGCTACTCAGACCGAACGAAAGTATCACGGGGGATCGATATCAATCACAATTAAACCGTCTGAATGAAGCATTGTTGGAAAAAAGGCCAGCAGTAGCCAGCAATCGACGTAAAGTCATGCTTTTGCACGACAACGCTCGACCACACGTTGCCAAAGCCGTCAAAGAAACACTGATGCAGCTCGAGTGGGAAGTTCTCCCGCACCCAGCGTATTCACCAGACTTAGCTCCTTCGGACTATTACTTGTTCCGGTCGATGCAGCACGGCTTGGTGGATACACACTTCAGAAATTACGAGGATGTGCGAAAATGGATCGACGAATGGATTGCATCAAAAGACCAATCGTTCTATCGTCGCGGAATCTACGCGTTGCCCGAAAGATGGGAAAAATGTATAGCTAGCGAGGGAAAATACTTCGATTAATGTATTTTTTGCTTTTGATGTCGAAATAAATGAGTTTTTTAAACAAAAAACCGCAGGAACTAAGTTTACCACCTAATATATCTAACTTTGCTAGTTTAACCATAAGCTTTAATGGGTTAATTTAGGTTTTATCTTTAGAACTTTAGTTATATGTTTAAATTTTTGAAACATTGGCGGTAGAAGCATATAGTATGTTTACATCCTTAAGAATAACAACATATAAGTTCTTATTGTTGCAAAGAATGCTGTCGAAGATTGGACAATCTAGATACATTTTTGCTCGGGTAGACGCGTTCCCACCTATTTTTTGAAAAGTCCGTATGTTGGAAAATGGCTTTATCATACATAGTTGAATTAAAAATAGTCGGAATAAAAAATCATTTCATTTAGTAGAAATGAAATTTTTAAATTATAAAAAAAATTGGTGAGTGGTGGGAGTAAGTTTAACATTTTAACATTATTTTTAAACTGAAAACACCATTGTAAAGTACACTTCAAACAATTCAATATTGGTTTAAAAAGTTTTTTTCTATCTCTTATACTTTCGACAGTGCATGCTTCAAAAGTGAAATATCAATTTTCCTTCAAAGGGGTGTCGTGCCCCGTATTGCTGGGGCGCAAGAGAGAAAGATTCGAGATCGATGTTGCAGGCGCGGCAGGGTGTGTGGCGGTAGGACGACCAACGATTGTAGTCGTTGGCGTAATAAAATAACCTTGATTGTAAAAAAGTATTTAGTTTATTTGTTAACTTCCGAAACCTAGGGTTACACGCGGGAGGTGCGACAGGTACGTATGTCGCGGGCGAGAGACCGGAGGAAGAATTCTCGGTCTTCTCCGCTCTTTTATAATATTGCTTAGCCTTATCGGAGGGAACAACAAGGAAGTTGCCAAATTTGATGATAGCCCGGCGCATTCCGGCTCAAAGTCCGAGGCGCGAAATGTACAAGGTGGTGCTTAGCACTTGCACATCCGCTTTCTCGTTGTAGCGCGATCGAAATGGTTCTTCATGAAGCGTTTCGGCAGCGCTAATAATATTCACGATTATAACAGGGGTGTTCACCCTCTAAAGATGCGATTGGGCACGTATAAAAAAATATGTGTCCTTATTTTAGCCCCTTATTTTAGTTTACATTATAACATATTTCAAGCTCATTCGAATCGGAGAGAGACGGTTCCTAGATCTCCTCGGTTCTTACATCTCCTTGTAAGAAAATATTATTCATATAATATACATTTCAAACAGAAGCTGATAAGAATAAGAGTCTTGTAAATACTTAATTACTTATGGGTATTCCTGATATATTTTTGCTAGATATTTTTGACAAATAATATCGTGAAGAAAGTTAAGACGCTGTCCAAAATTGCATTTCTTCTTCTAGTATCTCTGTGACCATAGCACCGACTTTAGTAGAGGTAACAAATAATTCTAGTCTGCCCCCGGCATTACCACCAAAGAGATCTCGTTCCACTAAATCAAACGTTACACCGCCTCCAATATCGCTAAAACCTACCGTCAGTATGCAGAGTATTCATAACTCAGAACCTCTCGTCGCATCGACACCTTTGAAACCGGAAGAATTCAACCATGCGCACGAGAAGAAAGACGTCACACCCCTTACTCCGGTGAAACTGGTAAACATAAATGTAATCATTTTATTGCGTTATTAAGAACTTATTGCAATTCGCTTTCGCACAGTACATGTGTGTGACGTAATCGTTATTATTCCAGAATAATAACGTCATCACAGACACGGTACTATCGTCGTCAAGACCTGCTAGTAATGCGCTTTCTTCCATATCAGTTGATGAAAATACTCTTGAGTTAAGGGATATCGATCAAGATAATAGCATTTTGGATGAGTTGGATATTAGCAAGTACTTGGTATTGAAAAAAGCGGACGAAGAGGGCCCGGATATACGCGGTGGACATCCAGATGCATTATTAATTCATGCCACTAAAGCTAATAAACATGGTAATAAACATGGTACATAATTTCAATTTCTAAATATTTAGTATTAATCTAATATTCGAAAAGCTAAAATAATTTATTAATATGCTTTTCACACTGCATACAGATGAAAAGGAATCAGGTTGGTGATATATTTCATAAATAGTTACATTGATTATTAATTATTCATGATTGAGAAGTAATACATTACTTGTTATGCCGATATTGTTACAAGTTATTTTTTCTTTATCAACAACTTTGTAAGATTTTTCTTTTTTCAATATACAGGGTGTCTCGGACCTCCATGATCACACTTTGTGAGAACGTAGAACGGATTGAGGTGAGCAAGAAAGTTCTGTGCCCTATGCCGTTTTGCGATATTTGCAATAGTTTTCGAGAAATTAATTATTTTGTCTAAATGAGAGCAGAGGAAGCGGCAGCCGAAAGAAAGATGTCTTCGGCCGGCGTGCGACCGTGATACACGCGAATCGCAACTCGCTGTATCCCTCCGCCTATAGCTACGAGACACAGCGAGGCTTGATACATTAACACATGTGCATAACATATCCATGTGCCGAATCGAAACGTGTCGTTACTTCGACTACATACGTATATGTAGAGATGAAACGACGAAGCGGCAACACACTCTTAGATTCGGCGTCGATTCGGCACACGGATATGTCATGCATATAGGTTAGAGTATCAAGCCTCGCTGTCTCGTAGCTATGAGCGGAGGGACGCAGCGAGTCTCGATTCACGTGTATCACGGTCGCGCGCCGGCCGAAGACATCTTTTTTTTGAAAAATATATATAAAAGGGCTAATTTGAATTCAAGCACAGATATAATAGTGCTATTATATCATATAGATAAAGTCTTTCTTATGTTAGGAAATAGAGAAATCCTTTATTGAATATAATATAAATCATCAAACATTTCGGCTCAATCATGAACCCTCTTCAATGATAATTACAATAAAATAAAATTACTCAAGGATTGTACAGAAAGTATTACAAAACGATAGTATCGTAATTCGGGCGAAACAAACAGATCTCAATATTCTTTTTGACTTTACAATCGACAAAAACGTTAAAAGAACAGTGATTTTATAGTAGATAATTTGATCCAAAAATTATGATGTGTCCGTCATAACTCTAAACATTAAAAAACCCCCAAAAAACCAAAAATAAGTAAGAATTGTAATATCAATATATAAAAAAATAAATATTTAAATTATAAATTACCTCAAATAAAAGTAAGCTACTATAGAAATGTGAAACGTTCCTGTCGACGCCAATATCACTAAGTCAGAGAAATACGAATAATATTAAATTTATATACATTAGCATAATATATCGAAGCGGTAAACACGTGGAAGAGAAGGAAAACAAAAGTTTTGATTTTTTGGGGGTTTTTTAATGTTTAGAGTTATGACGGACACATCATAATTTTTTAATCAAATTATCTACTGTAAAATTACTATTCTCTTAACGTTTTTGTCGATTATAAACTCAAAAAGAACGTTGAGATCTGTTTGTTTCGCCCGAGTCACGATACCATCGTTTTGTAATACTTTCTGTACAATCCTTGAGTAATTTTATTTTATTGTAATTATCACTAAAGAGGGTTCACGGTTGAGCCGAAACGTTTGATTATTTATATTATATTCAATAAAGGATTTCTCTATTTCCTAACATAAAGCTTTATCTATATGATATAATAGCACTATTACATCTGTGCTTGAACTCAAATTAGCCCTTTTATATATATATTTTTTAAATTTAATTTTTGTAGTTCTTTTTCGGTTTTTTAATATTTTTTTTTTGGTTGCCACTTCCTCTGCTTTCATTAGCTGAGACAAAATAATTAATTTTTCGAAAACTATTACGAATATCGAATAAACGGCACAGAACTTTCTTGCTCACCTCAATTTGTTCTACGTTCTCACAAAGTGTGATTATAGAGGTCTGAGACATTCTGCATACAGGGTGTCTCCTCTGGGCATTTTGTAGGGACGTAGAATGGGTTAATGTAAACATAAAAGTCCTATACCGTTTTGCGAAATTCGCAATAATAATCGAGATATTAATTAAAAAAGATTAAGGAAAAACGCACGCTGAATGGTAGAGGACGGACCGTTCGAGTCACTGCGTGGCCAAGTAATAAAGTGCGCGGATGTCGCGCGCGGTGATTGGAAGATAATGCACCACTGCCTATTCTTATCTCGGCGCGGTGCGGTAAGCGTAGGAGCGCAGCGATATAAGTATTGGCAGTGGTGCATTATCTTCCAATCACCGCGCGCGACATCCGCGCACTTTATTACTTGGCCACGCAGTGACTCGAACGGTCCCTCCTCTACCATTCAGCGTGCGTTTTTCCTTAATCTTTTTTAATTAATATCTCGACTATTATTGCGAATATCTCAAAACGGTATAGGACTTTTATCAACCCATTTTATGTCCCCACAAAATGCCCGGAGGAGAGTGCGAGACACCCTGTATACAGGGTGCCTGACTTGTACCGTACCAGAGCTAGTATACAGAGTGTCTTATAATTGTAACACACTAACTCTATAGGGGCATACAGCTAAGCGAGAGGATCAGAAAAGTCCTCTTCCATTTTGCGATAATGCGTCTAGTTTATTAGTAACAACCGCATAAAGTTTGGCGTTTGTCACGCCCATCGCGGCTTATAGACGCTCCGTAGGTACGTCGAGGTCGAGCGGTAATGCGGCGCGTTCATCGTCACCTCGCCGCGCGCCGGCAACGTTAAAGCGTCAAAACGTCATCGCGGGGGTCAGCGCAAGTCGTGTTCCGCTCTGTCTCGACGCATACAAGCCTCCGCTTCGTCGCGGAGCATCTATAAGCTGTGATGGGCGTGACAAACACCAAACTTTACGCGGTTGTTACTAATAAAGTAATAAACTAAACACGTTATCGCAAAATGGAAGAGGACTTTTTTGATCCTCTCGCTTAGCTCTACGTCCCTATGGAGTTTGTGTGTTACAATTATGAGACACCCTGTATAGCTAAAATAAGTCAAGGTGAGTAATGGAATCGGGGTTTTTTTTAATCAACCACGTAAAGTTTTGAATTATTAACGATAAAAGATTTCTACCGAGCGGTAGCCCACTGGCCAATCAGCACACGCGCTGCGGTGAAACGAACGCTGTACGTACTGTAGCATGGGCATAACAGGCTAATCGGGCCAGCCTCCAACGAGGAAAACACGTTGCTAGGAGATTAGCTCAACTAGCGTCTAATGCCCACGCGACACCATATAAAACGTTTGTCTCACCTCAGCGCGCGTGCTGATTGGCCAGTGGGCTACCGCTCGGTAGAAATCTTTTATCATTAATATCTCAAGATTTTATGTGGTTGTTTAAAAAAAGACATCGATTCCATTAATTCGTTTCGCCTCAAAATGACCTAAATTTTGTCTTTTCTTCATGGCAATAATTTTGACAGAAAACGTCCATAGATCTTTCCGGCATTCGATACTCTCCTACACAGCACAAAATATCTAGCAATGTCTTCAGAATATTACATTTGCAATGTTAAATATTCTGGAAATAATCTCAGAGATATTCTAGAAATATTTCTGCAATGTCTTATGTCACCAACTTGTAATATTGTTGAGATATTCTGGAGACATTGCAGGGATATTCTGAAATATTACTGGATAATTCTGGAAATATTGAAACCTTATAAAAATTAAAAAATAATTTTTATGATCTTCAATTCACATGTCAATTTATGTTGATTTTAAATGAAATTTAAGTCTTTTAATTGATTTCTCACTATTTTTACATCAGAAAATTTACTCACAAGGAGATACCACAACCTGTTAAATCGATTTCTGAATGAGACATAACACGTTCGCTAGCAGCGATGTTAAGCATCAACATCCTAATTGAGGTTTGTGCCAATGGGCCTTTGTGAGAAATTACAATATAAAGTTTGGGTTGCGGGACTGTATCACGGATATGGCTAAAAATACGATTATCTTTTAGCGAGGCGGCGTGGCCGAGCAGACTGAAGCTTCCACGTCGAAGATTTTTGAGCCGGAAGCGAGCGTTTGAAACCCGGCGACGAGTTTATTCTTGTATGGTGTCCTTATACTTTTTTTTATCTTAGGGTATTTTTTTATCTTAGGGTATTTTTTTATCTTAGGTATGTAATTAATGTTTTTTGAATATGATACATTTGTTTTGCATATGTCTTGTTTTTATGCTATTAATCAGGAGTAATTAGGGAAGTGTCAGGCTTGTTTAACGCAAACACGAATATAGACACATATTTTGCATTGCTTACAATAAAATATATATTTTAGTACATCACTTTCGTATGAAAACATTGTATACAACATTGTCATATAATAAAACATTATCATATAATAAAACTTATACGCTATCATATAACAATATTTTATTATATGACAATGTTTTATCATATGACAATGTTTTATTATATGATAATGTTTTATTATATGACAATGTTTTATTATACGACAATGTTTTATTAAATGAAAATGTTTTATTATATGACAATGTTGTATACAATGTTTTCATACGAGTGATGTACTAAAATATATATTTTATTGTAAGCAATGCTAAATATATGTCTATATTCGTGTTTGCGTTAAACAAGCCTGATACTTCTTTAATTACCCCTGATTAATAGCATAAAAACGAGACATATGCAAAACAAATGTATCATATTCGAAAAACATTAATTACATGCCCTAAGGTAAGAAAAAAAAAATATCGTACAAGGATAACTTGTCGCCGGATCTCGAACGCTCGCTTCCGGCTAAAAAATCTTTGACGTGGGAGCTTCAATCTGCTCGGCCACGCTGCCTCGCTGAAAGACAGTCGTATTTTTAGCCATATCTGTGATACAGTCCCGCAACCCAAACTTTATACAGTAATTTCTCACGAACAAAGGCCCATTGATATAAACTCCAATTAGGATGTTGATGTTTAACATCGCAGCTAGCGAATGTGCTATGTCTTGTTCAGAAATCGATTTAGCAGGTTGTGGCATCTCCTTGTCAGTATTAATCGGATGCGAATTCGAGAACTACAGGATACAGATATCTTCAGGTTTCTAGTGTATCACCTTAGCTGTTGCGCTACTTCTTCTACACTGATACTAAGTGTTTCTTATTGTTCTCATATGCAATCAAAGCAGTAATTTCAATTTTTTTATGATATTATTTACTACAACTACAAAAATAAACTATTTAGTCCAAATATTTAATATAATAAAAGAAAAGTCAGAGATATTCTGTCGACACTTGTACCTCTTCGCGTTTCATGTATATATCGTTAAAAGAATTTTGTGATATTATAATCTTTTTTCAAATATAATATTTCATGCTTGTTTATTGCAATTTAATGTTAAATAATTAGCTGCATTTTCATGGAAATGACAACTGAAAACATTCAACACGGTCAGAATAAATTTATAGCGTTCTAATGAACAGTTTTCTGACGATATATCTTTCATAGGACATCAATTTGTGAAATATTTTTCACAAGAATTCTACCGAAATTACACTATAACCCGTTATCGCGCTCCGTTTTTCAGCGATCCGGACTGTATGGGACAGAATTTTGAAAAGCAGTGCTGAGATCTTGATTGCTGAGAAATATTGTAAAAATATTTTCAAGACTATATGAAGACATAATAGAAACGATTTAAAATATTTTTGATGTATCATATATTTGAAATATTTTTAGCATACGCTAATAAAAAAACGTACGAGTATTCATTCAAAAATCCCATAAGATACACTTTATAGAAAATTATAAAAATCTTATATGTTTATTGAACGAGTAAATTTTTACTAGGATATCCATATAAGATATAGTTTTTCTTCAAACAATTTCTCCAAACAATTCATTGATTTAGATTGATTTTTAAAAGATTTTAAGTAATAATGTATCGTGGTTTGAAATAGAGTAATTTCTATAAAATTTTTTTATAAATATATACAGGATATCCCGCGTAAGACATATGAAAAGAAAAATATGAGTAGAACACATAAAAATGAACAAAAATTGTATAGGTCATTTTTCAAACAACTACATAAAATTTCGAGATATTAATTAAAATAGTTGGGCATATCAGAGCACGGCGACGCGGCAGGCGGGACATACGGCTCGCCGCGGCCGGCGAAGAAAATGGAAGAACGCACACGTACACGGACGCACACACGGAGCTACTCATTTCAATATGCCAAACGGTCCACCTTTCTGGCCTATAAGATAGACCCGTGAGCAATCGTCTATTTTTTTCGCCGGCCGCGGCGAGCTGTATGTCCCGCCTGCCGTGTCGTCGCACTTTGATATGCCCAACTATTTTAATTAATATCTGGAAATTTTACGTGGTTGTTTGAAAAATGACCTAGACAATTTTTGTTCACTTTTATATATTCTACTTATATTTTTCTTTTCGTACGTCTTACGTGGGACACCCTGTATAATAAAC
>NW_022639588.1:39266-40627 GCF_010583005.1 Odontomachus brunneus | reverse complement strand
CACACACACACACACACACACACACACACACACACACACACACACACACACACACACACACACACACACACACACACACACACACACACACACACACACACACACACACACACACACACACACACACACACACACACACACACACACACACACACACACACACACACACACACACACACACACACACACACACACACACACACACACACACACACACACGTCGGCACGTACGCGACACGCACACGCACACATACGCACACACAACATACACGTAAACGCACATTATAACAATAAATAATTATTCATTTTAATTGTGTTCATTACTATTATTAGTATACCCTTACAAAAAACATTCAATTGTGGGTGTAAACACCCAAAAATTGGGGATAAACACTTAAATTTAAGTGTTAACAACTAACTGATTTCTTCAAATCAAGAAATCTTTGAATGTACATACAATGGAAATTTGTATAATAGGTAATGTTTCAAATAAAATATTTCTAGAATATTCAACTTGATATATTCTGATATATTTCCCGTGACAAATTTCAAAAACTTCGCAAATGATAATGTTTCAAATGGAATATTTCTAGAATATTATATTTCAGATATTCTGAGATATTTACAGCGACAGATCTCCAGAATATTTCAGAAACATCGCAAATGTAATGTTTCAAATGGAATATTTCTAGAATATTATATTTCAGATATTCTGAGATATTTACAGCGACAGATCTCCAGAATATTTCAGAAACATCGCAAATGTAATGTTTCAAATGGAATATTCTTAAAATATCTCATACGAAATATTCGATTCCAAATATCTGGAATATTTACAATATCCCAAGAATATCTCAAATGTAATATTTTAAAAATGATATTTGTAATATTCTAGAGACATTGCTAAGATGTTTTGTGCTGTGTGGGCTATAGATGTGCCCTTTCCGAATTTAAAGTCCATTTTTCACGCGCCATTTTTTCAGTATGGCGGATAAAAAAAATTGAAAAAAATAGAATATCGTTTGTTTGTATATCACTTTTCGACATGATCCTGTCACAGGATCATGCTAGTTGTCTGGATCTGGTGGCATAATGTCTTTAGCTAAAATATGGTGCTATGCAGATCAAACAATTCATTATGGCGGATTCAATATGGCGGCTTTTTCAACAAAAAGATTTTTATCGTTTCTTCCAGATTATTTATCACCCACTTGCATTTACGTGATCTGTATTATGAAAATATGATTTAAATGAAATTAAATTGCAATGTACTACGACATAACCAAAAAACCCAAAATGGCGGAGATTTTCAGGTTTTTTTGTAAAATTTTGAGTTTTTATTCGTTTTTGTTACATATCAA
>NW_022639588.1:39052-39256 GCF_010583005.1 Odontomachus brunneus | reverse complement strand
TTATTTTGTCGATTATTTACAATCTCTCTAGACGTCTATTCGATATTGAAACAATATCTAATATATATCTTTTGCTTTACGCGTAAAAATGTTTTCATTTTTATTAGAGATTTGACTTGAAATACACAGGATATTTGTTTACTGATATTTTAAGACCCGCTACACTGACATACCCCTTAATATGATATATCACAATAAACTTAT
>NW_022639588.1:38597-39042 GCF_010583005.1 Odontomachus brunneus | reverse complement strand
AAAACCCAAAATGGCGGAGATTTTCAGGTTTTTTTGTAAAATTTTGAGTTTTTATTCGTTTTTGTTACATATCAAATTATTCTTTCACGCTTTTGTTGATTCTGAGGCTTACACTTCTGAAAAATAATAACAGCAGCAAAATATTATAGAGAGTTTCAAGATGTAACATAATCTCTAAACACCATACTGAGTTTGATTTTTACAGTAACTTATGGCAATATTATCGTAGTTTAGTTGCATTTCTTTTTTTTGCTGTGTAATTAGTATAGAATATAATATATAATAGATCCAAAGGTTTGATATAACCTCAAAATGGGATAGTTAAACACATTTTTGCAACTTATGGTTATATAATTATGCTCGAGTTGCTCGATACTTATTTGAAAATAATACTGCTGTTGAATGAATATAATCTCAAAATAACATAAGTGGATACATTTTTGTT
>NW_022639588.1:37640-38587 GCF_010583005.1 Odontomachus brunneus | reverse complement strand
TCGATGCGATTCTGCAGCAGTTTTCTTCAAATGGTAACAGAAAATCAATGCTGTCCGCAAATCGTAGTTTCCAGGCACAAAATTCGACATGTTCAACGCTATTACAAACTATGCTGTTGTATGAAACTTGTATTGTTATGAGTTGAAAATCTTTGTCAGAGATGTCAACAAGGAAATGGCGCCAATGACGCGGTTTGACGGTAACTACATTGACAGCTAGGATTATCTATGGGCAAATTCCGATTTCATATTTACAGACCTGGTAATTGTGTAAAATAATATAACCGTAATTTGTTTTGCAATATTTATTATTCTGCATATTAAACAGCAGTATTATTTTCAAATAAGTATTGCAACTCGAGCATGATTATATAACATTAAATTGCAAAAATATGTTCAACTATCTCATTTTGAGGTTATGTCAAACTTTTGGGTCTATTACTCAACGAGAACGCTGACGTCGATTCGACATCTAACCGATAGAGTTAGATGATAAAAGAGTTTTCGATAAAATTTCGGGATTTTATTTTGTCGATTATTTACAATCTCTCTAGACGTCTATTCGATATTGAAACAATATCTATTATATATCTTTTGCTTTACGCGTAAAAATGTTTTCATTTTTATTAGAGATTTGACTTGAAATACACAGGATATTTGTTTACTGATATTTTAAGACCCGCTACACTGACATACCCCTTAATATGATATATCACAATAAACTTATTATAATATTCTTTTCTTTCTATAAATTTCTTAATATTTTATTAATAAATAAGTTATACTTAATTTATTCATTAATAAAATTAATACATTTTAGGTTGTTTTTTTACTAAGACGTAAAAATTTTTTTCTTTTATATAAAAGTAACGAGTTGCTCTACTGTCTTGTAAATTTTAACTCGTCGCTATCCCACTGAGAAATGACTTATTGATCGACGTCGAAAA
>NW_022639588.1:37387-37630 GCF_010583005.1 Odontomachus brunneus | reverse complement strand
TTTTTTGGCGTGGCATCCACAAATTGTCAGACAAGTGGGAAAAATGTATAACTAGCGATGAGCAATACTTCGAGTAAAATATTTTTTATCATTTTCATACAATAAACGTGTATTTTTTATACAAAAATTCCGGTTTCATATTTATTCATTTATACCTGGTAGTCAGGATGGGTGACCGCTTCGGATTCGAAATTATCGAGGGAGAATTCGCGAAAGTTTTAGCGTATGTTTGACAATCTTCGG
>NW_022639588.1:35347-37377 GCF_010583005.1 Odontomachus brunneus | reverse complement strand
CATTTCGCAAGTGGTTTTTCGGTTTTCCTGCTGTCTTTCATTCAGTTCATGTGGAACCCATTTTGCCATCTTCTGGATCTTTCCCATGGTTTTCAAACGTATGGAGATGGCTTCTTGTGTCACATTTAATTGATCCGCGAGTTTTTGTTGCGTTTGAGTGTCATCCTCATCCAACAATGCTTGCAATTCGCTGTCTTCAAACTTTTTCGGTGGTTTTCCACGTTCTTCGTTTCTCACGTCAAAATCGCCACTTTTGAATTTTTTAAACCACTTAAAGCACTGTGATTTACCAAGAGCATGCTCACCGTAAGCTTCGACAAGCATTCGATGCGATTCTGCAGCAGTTTTCTTCAAATGGTAACAGAAAATCAATGCTGTCCGCAAATCGTAGTTTCCAGGCACAAAATTCGACATGTTCAACGCTATTACAAACTATGCTGTTGTATGAAACTTGTATTGTTATGAGTTGAAAATCTTTGTCAGAGATGTCAACAAGGAAATGGCGCCAATGACGCGGTTTGACGGTAACTACATTGACAGCTAGGATTATCTATGGGCAAATTCCGATTTCATATTTACAGACCTGGTAATTGTGTAAAATAATATAACCGTAATTTGTTTTGCAATATTTATTATTCTGCATATTAAACAGCAGTATTATTTTCAAATAAGTATTGCAACTCGAGCATGATTATATAACATTAAATTGCAAAAATATGTTCAACTATCTCATTTTGAGGTTATGTCAAACTTTTGGGTCTATTACTCAACGAGAACGCTGACGTCGATTCGACATCTAACCGATAGAGTTAGATGATAAAAGAGTTTTCGATAAAATTTCGGGATTTTATTTTGTCGATTATTTACAATCTCTCTAGACGTCTATTCGATATTGAAACAATATCTAATATATATCTTTTGCTTTACGCGTAAAAATGTTTTCATTTTTATTAGAGATTTGACTTGAAATACACAGGATATTTGTTTACTGATATTTTAAGACCCGCTACACTGACATACCCCTTAATATGATATATCACAATAAACTTATTATAATATTCTTTTCTTTCTATAAATTTCTTAATATTTTATTAATAAATAAGTTATACTTAATTTATTCATTAATAAAATTAATACATTTTAGGTTGTTTTTTTACTAAGACGTAAAAATTTTTTTCTTTTATATAAAAGTAACGAGTTGCTCTACTGTCTTGTAAATTTTAACTCGTCGCTATCCCACTGAGAAATGACTTATTGATCGACGTCGAAAAGACGTCGAAATCGTCAAATAGACGTCGATTCGACGTCTTTTCGACGTCAATCGATAAGTCATTTCTCACTGGAATCGTGCGCGTTTTGCATAAAAAATTTATTTTAAGTGGAGACGTCAGTTTTTTTTTTTTTAGATTTTTGTTTCAATTATAGTATTACAAAGATAGGAATGTCAGATTACTCGAAAAACATTAAACTGGAAAGAATAGTCATGTTGCAAATAACTACATAAACTTCAGAGATATTAAATAAAATAAATAGGCGAATCAACGCGTGTATTTGCTACGTACGTTATAATATACGGTGAATACTGTAAGTATACATTTTATAAGCTTAAATTGTAAGAACGTCGTTGGAGTAATTGGAATCACCGTGTGCCGCTCAATCGTTAGGTTATAAGCAACGTATCAGGTCTGTAAATATGAAGCCGGAATTTGCCCATAGATAGCCCTAGCTGTCAATGTAGTTACCGTCAAACCGCGTCATTAGCGCCATTTCCTTGTTGACATCTCTGACAAAAATTTTCAACTCACAACAATACAAGTTTCATACAACAGCATAGTTTGTAATAGCATTGAACATGTCGAATTTTGTGCCTGGAAACTACGATTTGCGGACAGCATTGATTTACCATTTGAAGAAAACTGCTGCAGAATCGCATCGAATGCTTGTCGAAGCTTACGGTGAGCATGCTCTTGGTAAATCACAGTGCTTTGAGTGGTTTAAAAAATTCAAAAGTGGCGATTTTGACGTGAGAA
>NW_022639588.1:34673-35337 GCF_010583005.1 Odontomachus brunneus | reverse complement strand
AAAGTGATTTTGCTTCATGATAATGCACCATCACACACAGCAAAACTGGTCAAGGAAACGATTGAGGCGTTTAGTTGGGAAATACTTTCGCATGCGGCTTACTCACCAGACTTGACTCCGTCCGATTACTATTTATTTGCATCGATGGGACACGCACTTGCTAAGCAGCGCTTCACTTCTTACGAAAATGTACGAAAATGGCTCGATGACTGGTTTGCCTCAAAAGAGCAACAGTTTTTTTGGCGTGGCATCCACAAATTGTCAGACAAGTGGGAAAAATGTATAACTAGCGATGAGCAATACTTCGAGTAAAATATTTTTTATCATTTTCATACAATAAACGTGTATTTTTTATACAAAAATTCCGGTTTCATATTTATTCATTTATACCTGGTAGTCAGGATGGGTGACCGCTTCGGATTCGAAATTATCGAGGGAGAATTCGCGAAAGTTTTAGCGTATGTTTGACAATCTTCGGTTTCTAGCAGTTACAAAACATGAAGAAAATTAGGAATTAGTTTTTTTTTATGAAACAACCCAGTGAGAAATGACTTATCGATCGACGTCGAGAAGACATCAAATCGACGTCTATTTGACGATTTCGACGTCGATTCGACGTCTTTTCGACGTCGATCAATAAGTAATTTCTCACTGGGCTTTTACC
>NW_022639588.1:34389-34663 GCF_010583005.1 Odontomachus brunneus | reverse complement strand
TATTACAAAGATAGGAATGTCAGATTACTCGAAAAACATTAAACTGGAAAGAATAGTCATGTTGCAAATAACTACATAAACTTCAGAGATATTAAATAAAATAAATAGGCGAATCAACGCGTGTATTTGCTACGTACGTTATAATATACGGTGAATACTGTAAGTATACATTTTATAAGCTTAAATTGTAAGAACGTCGTTGGAGTAATTGGAATCACCGTGTGCCGCTCAATCGTTAGGTTATAAGCAACGTATCAGGTCTGTAAATATGAAG
>NW_022639588.1:24223-34379 GCF_010583005.1 Odontomachus brunneus | reverse complement strand
AAATAGCAGTTAAATAAACATCGCATCGATACTTATTAGATATCTAAAGCATCTAAAAGACATCGATTCGATGTCTATTCGTCTTACCACGGCCGTCTAAAGTTAACATTGATAAGATGTCGAAATGATAATCTATTAGACATCGAAATGTGGACCGTTTTTAAGTCGATATAGATCTTAATCTAGATTAGACGTAGGTGGTAGATAGACGTTTCATATAGACGTCTGGTAGACGTCGAATCAACGTAACTTTTCTCGCTGGGTACATATTATATTCTATACTTACACAGCAAAAAAAAAGAAATTCAACTAAACTACGATAATATTGCCATAAGTTACTGTAAAAATCAAGCTCAGTATGGTGTTTAGAGGTTATGTTACATCTTAGAACTATAATATTTTGCTGCTGTCACTATTTTTCAGAAGTGTAAGCCTCAGAATCAACAAAAGCGTGAAAGAATAATCGAATATATGACACAAACGAATAAAAACTCAAAATTTTACAAAAAAACCTGAAAATCTCCGCCATTTTGAATTTTTTTAATTATATTGTAGTACATTGCGATTTAATTTCATTTAAATCATATTTTAATACTTTATAGACCACACAAATGCAAATAGGTGATAAATAATCTGGAAAAAGCGATAAAAACAAAAATTTTCTATAAAAAGCTGCTATATTGAATCCGCCATAATGAATTGTTTGATCTGCAAAGCATCATATTTTAGCTAAAGATATTATGCCACCAGATACAGACAACTACCATGATCCTGTAACAGGATCATGCCGAAAAGTGAGATACAAACAAACTATATTCTATTTTTTTTTCAATTTTTTGATGTTTTAGCCGCCATATTGAAAAAATGGCGCGCGATAGCAAGAAATGAACTTCAGATTCGGAAAGGGCATATTTTATATTTATAGGGTATCGAGTGCCGGAAAGATCTATGGACGTTTTCTGTCAAAATTATTGCCATGAAGAAAAGACAAAATTTAGATCATTTTGGCGAAACGGGTTAATCACCCCGACCTATTTCAGCTATATATTAGCTCTGTTACGGTACAAATCAGACATCCTGTATACAAGGTGTCCCAGAACAATTTACGAAGTTTTCATGAGAACGTAGAACGGCTCGAGATGAACATAAAAGTCCTTTTAATATCGTTTTGCGATATTCGTAATAATAACCTAGAAATTAATTACGAAAATTAAAGAAAAGCGTGTGCTGAATGGTAGAGAACAGACTGTACGAGTCACAACAACCCAGTAATATAGCACGTAGATGTCGCGCGTGGCGATTGGAAGACAATGCACTACTACCTATACTTATACTGCTCTGCTCCCATATCTCGCCTCGGCGCGGTGCGGCAAGACGTAGGAACGCAGCAATATAAGTATAGGCAGTGGTGCGTTATCTTCCAATCGCCACGCGTCGACATCCGCGCGCTATATTAGGGCCTTTGCACGAAAAATTTTAACCGTAACCGTAAGGTCGTAAAAAAATTGACCAAACACAGTCGATTATTCTTTGAACGCAAGAAGAATAATCAATTCTGATTGATTTTTCTTACGACCTTATGGTTACGGTTAAAATTTTTCTACGTGCAAAGGCCCTTATTGGACCGCACTGTGACCCAAGCGGTCCGTCTTCTACCATTCAGCACACGCTTTTCCTTAATCTTTCGTAATTAATTTCTCGGTTATTATTACGAATATCGCAAAACGATATAGGACTTTTATGTTCATTTCAACCCACTCTACGTTCTTACGAGAGCTTCGTAGATTGTTCTGGAACATTCTACATATATACAGAGTGTTCCGCATAAGACGTACCAAAAGAAAAATATAAGTAGAACAGATAAATGTGAACAAATATTGTAGAGATCATTTTTCAAACAACCACGTAAAATTTTGAGATATTAATTAAAATATTTGGGCAATCAGAGCGTGCGACGTGACAGGTGGCACATACAGTTCGCCGCGGCTGGCGAAGAAAATGGACGATTGCTCGCGGGCCTATCACATAGTGATACTACCGAAAAACGCCAAAAAGTCGGTCAGAACTGGCAGCACCCCAAAGTTTACTCTTGGGTACGATGTCAGCGGTGAAAGTAAAAAATTATTTAAAAATATTTGTAGACCGGAACTCTCGTTAAAACATACCGGAGGCCTTGGAACTATTGCAGTACTATCGAAAGAGCCAAAAAGTCGACCAGAACTGCTAGCGTCGCAGAGTTTACTTTTAGGTGCGGTGCCAGCGGTAAAATTACAAAATTATTTAAAAATAGTTAGAGGCCGGAACTCTCGTTAAAACATACCAGAGGCTTCGTAACTATTGCAGTACTACCGGAAAGCGCCAAAAAGTCGGGCAGAACTGCTAGCCTGCAGAGTTTACTCTTAGATGCAGTACCAGTGGTAAAACAAAAAAAATTATTTAAAAATAGTTTGAGGCCAGAACTCTTGATATTCCGTAAGCTTTGGAACTATTACATTACTACCGGAAAACGCCAAAAAGTCGGCCAAAACTGTAAGCATGCTAAAGTTTATTCTTGCAGTGCGGTGCTGGCATTCAAGTTTAAAAATTATTTAAAAATATTTAGAGACCGGAACCCTTGCAAAAACGTATCAGGAACTATAGAGCACTTCGAAAACTATACAATAAAATTAAAAAAAAAATTTTTTTTGAATGTTGCGGTGCCATGAGAAGTTGGCACCTCATATTTTAAAAATTAATAAAAAAAATTATTTTTTTTTATTAATTCGACGGAACTATTGTTATAACCTATCAGGAACTATAGAACTATTGTGGGTGCAAATAGAACTAATGTCAAAACTTGCGGTGCTAAAAAATGAGGTGTTAACTTTACACACGTATGGGCAGAGGGACGCAGCGAGCCACGATTCGCGTGTATCACGGTCACAGCCGAAGCATATTTCTTTCGGCTGCCGCTTCCCGAGCGCTCATTTGCTCAGACAAAATAATTAATTACTCGAAAACTATTGCCAATTTCGCAAAATGGTATTTGATTTTTCTGTTCCGTTTAATTCGTTCTACTTTCCTACGAATTGTGTAAATAAAGGTTTCAGACACCCTGTATAGTAACAGTAACTAATATAATATATATTTTATTTATTATTTTGTATTATTTTGTACTATTTGTAAAATTTTATACTATTTTATATTATTATTTTGTTTTATAATATAAAATATGTGAACATTAGATTAGATCATAAAAAAGATATCTTTAAAACTAGTGAAAGAAAAAAAAATAACATTGTTACTTCTTAAGTAACGTTAATAGTAACGGATTAAATCTAGTCAATCTTGTTTTAAGCCGTAAGCGAATTGACCAACTACAGTCAATTATTCTTGAAATAATCCACTATGATTGGTCAATTTGTTTACGGTTTACCGCTTAAAGCAAGGTTATAGGCCCGGGATTAGATTAAGTTAAGAAATACATTAGCAGTAAAATTTAAATTTAAGAAGTAAACAAATTGGCAAATTGTCAACTACAGTTGATAATTTTTCTTACAGTTTAAGAATAATCGATTGTGATTGTTTATCGATTGTAATAATAATCGATTGTAATTTTCTTACTGTAGTCAAGTCTTATTGCTTATAATGTACATTTTTCGGTGTGCTCCTAGCCTTAAGTAGGTAGTACACGGAAAAATGTAAGTAATAATAAAAAGATCAATTATAATTTATTTTATTTTTGGAGCATAAGAAGAACTATTGACTATAGTCAATTTTCTTACTACTTAATTTTCACTGTTTACGTTTTTCTGTATGCTTTTGGTTTTATTTTTCAAAATAACTAATGCGGCGCGCGCAATAAATTATTTCTAAAAAATAATTTACCTAATCCTGTAAATATTTTTCAATTATTATAATGTTGTAAACTAGTAATATTAGATGGATAGTTTTAAAAAAATGTCTATTTTTGCAGATTTCTTGTACCAAGAGGCGTTTTTAACGACTTATAGAACTTTTATGCAGCCGTTGGAGCTAATTCAAAAACTGCACAGACGTCATCAACGCTTTTCATGTTCACCTGATGTCGTAAAACAGAGAGCTGCTCGTGAAGCGTTCTCTTTGTTAGTTAGAGTCGTTAGTGATTTAACGTAAGTATACGCTTTTGCTTATATCTAATTACACTTCTACAGCACTTAAATATAATTTATAACACAATTAATTTTACAGAATATCCGATCTTGATGACGTTCTTCTACAAACTCTAATGGAATTTGTGCAGCAGTTAGTGTGCAGCGGAGATCTCACAATGGCCAAAGCATTGCGAGTTAAGATATTAGAGAAACACTCTGTCAAGCAATTGCAAGCGGCGCAACCAATTCTGTCGTCCTTAAGTGTAACAACGAAACAAGCATCTTTGTTGGATTTTAAAAGCGAACAAATCGCGGAACAAATGACGCTACTCGATGCCGACTTGTTTATGAAAATAGAAATTCCGGAAGTACTGATTTGGGCGCAAGAACAAAACGAAGAGAGAAGTCCGAATCTCACGAGATTTACTGAACATTTTAACAAAATGTCATATTGGGCACGCTCCAGGATATTAGAACACCGATTGGAAAATGAGGCAAAAGACAGGGAGAAATATGTCGTGAAATTCATCAAGATAATGAAACATCTTAGGAAGATTAATAATTTTAATAGCTATCTCGCGTTATTGTCCGCCCTGGACAGTGCACCTATTAGGAGACTTGAATGGCAGAAGCACATTACGGAAGGTCTCAAGGAATATTGTGCTCTGATAGATAGTTCTAGTAGCTTCCGAGCCTATAGGCAAGCTTTAGCGGAAACACAACCACCATGCATTCCTTATATGTAAGAATATAAATATTTTTCTCGATCGAAATTACGAAATTTTATGTGTCTGTTTGATTATTGGAAATGCATTTTATCCTTTGTTTCAGTGGACTTGTTTTGCAAGATCTTACATTCGTGCATATCGGGAATAGCGATTTATTACCAGATGGCACTATAAATTTCTCTAAAAGATGGCAACAATTTAATATTGTCGAAAATATGAAAAGATTTAAGAAAGGGTGAGTAGTTGTATGTCGAATTTTTTTCTTCGTGGTCCCATGTCAAGTTTACAACAGTATCATTCGTTTCTTTCTAATTAATTCTATAAATCAATGTTTCATTCATTAATGGCATATTCAATATAAGTATATTACTGCAAATGTATTGTTGCATTAGTTAAGTAGTAAATTATTGAAATGAATATGAACTACATACTATATTGTCACGAAGTAAATACATTTCTATAGATTAGTTTAGAAAAGAAATTGAAAATAATTTAAAGGGACAATGTGTGTGTTGTCAATGTTTAACACTACTATACACTTTGCAGCACATATTCCTTCAAGAAGCACGAACGCATCATAACGTTCTTCAACAACTTCAGCGATTTCCTCTGTGAGGAGGCGATGTGGCAGATTTCCGAGAGCATCAAGCCACGTGGTGGCAAGAAAGCACAACCGCAAAACTAGAATATACCTAACCCTTTCACTGCCTGCGTCTCGAAATTGAAAGGCTGAAACAGTGAATTAACATGTTTATATTTATGTAGGTATATACTTTTTTGCGGAAACAAATGAAATTCTTCTACAACGTTCTAAGAGCGGTGAAAGGGTTAGCGAGTCTATCCCGTTTCGACAGCCTCTGTGAGGTTGTGTATTATCATATTATTAAACCTTATGAAATTTTAGTAATGCGCAAACATGTGTGTGAATTCCATATTCAATGTCGTTCAATATCGTTGTATTGAATCGTAAACGCACCGTTTTAACTTAAAAGTAAATTATGTTTGTGAGCATCAATTAGATCGAAACGCCAACACGCGAATTCACTGGAGGGAACTTTGGTACACTAGACAAACCTAAATATCTATCCCGACGCATTTTTAGTAGCCTTTCCATTTGCTACAAGCCGATATACGTATTTGCTATGAAGATATGCAACTTATACTTAACTACAACTGTAACAGTGTTTATCGTAATATTAATGAAAGAAACCACGGTCTTCAGCTGTTCTAGGAAAAAAAAACATTTAAGAACAATTTATTTATTTGCCTTCGCTAGCGAATTGTATAAAGTAGTAAGTGTTTTTCTTTTTATTTTTAACTTATTTATAGATATATGTAAACGTCCATTTCTAGCTTTATGTAGGTAGTGAATTTTTGAACGTCAACAGAACACTGTTGATTACACAAGGATGAACACCAATTACGTTGATTAATGTAGAGCCATTGTAGTCTCGTGATGGCGCTCTGGTGTGCGCATATCGGGACACATGGTACGACTGAGCGCAACTGTTACATATACTATTGTATATGATGATAGAAAGAAAAACACGGCGATTGCATTGGTATTAATTTGTGCCTTGCGGATGATCTTTTCGCTTTGTCGAGAGATACATTATGATGGTGCAAATTAGTGTCAGCAGTCACAGCAAAAATACTTTTTTGTTGGCAACTTGTTAATAAGTATCCGAGCTTTCAGCTTTAAATCATATGACTACTTAGTGTCTAGATATAAATTAAATATTATTCTATATTTATAACAAAATCAAATTTTGTTTTTATTACACACGTTTCATTTTGTTTCATTCATTCGTTATAGAAAACACTTCTTTTGATTGGAATAACTTAATCCGACCTCTCAATACTATATATACATTGACTCTTTCACGATACATTGAGTGGAGTGCAGGAAATGATCAAATCAATTTTGTTCGCTATTGGAAAGGTGTATCGTATCTTCTTAAGATATTATTTTTGGATATTCAATATATCGAGATACTTTCACTCTTAGATATGACAGTGAAAGATGTTGCCATGTAATAGTAACAATAATAAAGTAGTATAGCAGTTTGTGTGTGCCTCCGTCTTAAAGGATGAATCAAGCGAGTGAATCCGTTTTTTTAATCTTCTTTAATTTATTATTTGAGAATAAAATGCTTCGTCTTTGTAATAATAGAGTCGATATGAATCGCAATTCGCTGATTCTCAAACTTCATTATCAGTGTGCGTATGCATATCAGGATTTATAATATTTAGTGATACTTACAGCAACAAAAGAACAAAAGGCCTAAGCGTTTAGTTAACGATCGTTCTAGTACAAAACACGGGTAATAACACTCCAAACAAATTAATTGTCACAATATAATAAATGAAATTTTAAAAAGTAGTTATAAAGCTGCCATATACATAAAAAGAAAAGATTAGTGTCAATAGTTTGAATTCTACAAAATAAACTTTTAACTGATACAGTCTTAGATAGAAAAGAAGAAATCAGCGTAGATCTTTTTATCCTTGATATTAATTACACACTTATTTGGTATTTGTAATAAAACGTATGAAGAGAACGGAAAAATTCCTCACTGGGAGAAAAAAACTAATGTGATATAATAATTGGCTATAATGCGGTGTAAATGAAGTTGTACATAACGTTTACATTTATTTATCCCATTTTGTTTGCAGTGTCAATTGCTATTGTTTGTGAAATTTCTTGGATAAAAATAACTAGCTACGCGCACACAACATACACACAAACACGATACGCGTGACAAGTATGCAGCAGCAATAGTGCGCACATTATAGTACTATATAATATTCTCATATTATAATATAATTGTTCAGTTCATAATCACGTGCGTGAGTGAACGTGAGTGTGTGTGCTTTATGTTTTTCGTCTTAGTAGCTAACGATCAAACGATTTACTTGACATAGAAATAAGCAAAGATCTATTAACAGTGTAAATAATTTAACGCATAATTTCATGAATTTACACGCGTGTATCTACTATATATCGATAATTGTAAATGTACGCTGCATCGAGCTAAATAATTTTTAAGTTAAATTAATAATCATTGTGATGTGTGTCACGTTACGTACCTCACGTTCGTACGTAACGCTTACATGATCTTTTTTTTCCTTCTCACTACACTGTTTTTATTAAATTGCGAATTAAATGGCAATCGAGCAGTTGATTTGTATTATCTGCTTTATCTTTTTTGTTTTTCATTTCTATTACGTCATTTCTTGAGGCAGCTGTTAGTAGTAATATTATCGCATGTAACTTCTCAACGGTGTCTTTACTTTCTAATAATAATATACAGCTGTTTATATTTTGTATAATATTTTTGGAAATTCTGGTGATAGTTGAAAAGCCTTCCCAAGACATATCGCGGGACTGTACCATAATTTCTAAAAGCGCGCAAAGAGATTTCGTTAGACTATCGGCAGAATTTCCCCGTCGTATATTATGGAACGAATATATAAGCGTATAAATTTAAGTACTGTATTATCGAGATACGAGTGAGATCATCCATTGAAGGTGCAACGAAGAAATTAGACACGATTTACCGATTAGATAGAGAATTAAGCTGCTTCGCAGGGTAGGAGAAGTTGAGTTATTAAGAAGACGAAACAATTATACGCAATTGCTTTCTTCTTACACTCGACTATAATCTAGAATAGGCAGAATATAAAAACATAACTTTGTAATTTCTTTTTCTTTTTTCGTTTGCTGAATGTCTTAGCTTTGAAGGGATAGTCTGTATTGACAATGGACTATATAACAATCGCTGTTAACTCTAAAATTACAATTGAGAAGCACGCGACGTTGCGTGCAATTTACTGCATATACTTAAACTCTAAGGCTAAATTTATTTGCACTTTGACGAAAATCAATCGTACACTATCTGTTGCATTGTACATATACACGCATACGTTGTTAATCTAGTCTAACTATGGAACGAACTTTGTTGTCAATATTTAAACATATAGACTTCGACATACATCTAGGCATATCGATACTCCAATAATAGCAGGAAAGGGGGAAAAGGAAAAACGAACTAGTTTCTATACCAGAAAGGCTTGTACCGAAAATTATTTGGCCCTGTTTATGCATGGGCTTCCTCTTTTCGGTCAGACGTGCATCACATATACGTGACGATATTCAATAAAATTGAATTAAATAATTGTCGCCGAATATATGGATTAACATTCTTCTGCGTGTACTATTAAAATGGGAAGTGATAACAAAAGGTCCATACAAACCGATGCGTGATGGTGCCGTCGCGAGAGAAAAAGAGAGAGACATAGGAAAAAGGAAGAAGAAAGAAAAAGTTATACACGAAATTGTTTTAAATTCTCGCCGCGCGATATCTCTCGCGTCGGTTCGAGTGGCTCTTCGTTCCTAACAAATACCGATATAAGCACCAAAACAAGTAATTATCGCTATTGATGTGTTATAAATCCTTTATCGGAAAAAAAAGTGCGTGCGTGCGTGCGTGCGTGCGTGCGTGTGTGTGTGTGTGTGTGTGTGTGTGTGTGTGTGTGTGTGTGTGTGTGTGTGTGTGTGTGTGTGTGTGTGTGTGTGTGTGTGTGTGTGTGTGTGTGTGTGTGTGTGTGTGTGTGTGTGTGTGTGTGTGTGTGTGTGTGTGTGTGTGTGTGTGTGTGTGTGTGTGTGTGTGTGTGTGTGTGTGTGTGTGTGTGTGTGTGTGTGTGTGTGTGTGTGTGTGTGTGTGTGTGTGTGTGTGTGTGTGTGTGTGTGTGTGTGTGTGTGTGTGTGTGTGTGTGTGTGTGTGTGTGTGTGTGTGTGTGTGTGTGTGTGTGTGTGTGTGTGTGTGTGTGTGTGTGTGTGTGTGTGTGTGTGTGTGTGTGTGTGTGTGTGTGTGTGTGTGTGTGTGTGTGTGTGTGTGTGTGTGTGTGTGTGTGTGTGTGTGTGTGTGTGTGTGTGTGTGTGTGTGTGTGTGTGTGTGTGTGTGTGTGTGTGTGTGTGTGTGTGTGTGTGTGTGTGTGTGTGTGTGTGTGTGTGTGTGTGTGTGTGTGTGTGTGTACAGGGTGTCCCGTGTAAGACGGACCAAAAGAAAAATATAATTAGAACACATAAAAGTGAACAAAAATTGTATAGGTCATTTTTCAAACAACTACGTAAAATTTCGAGATATTAATTAAAATAGTTGGGCATATCAGAGCACGGTGACGCGGCAGGCGGGCAGAGGTCGGCGAAGAAAATGGAAGAACGCACACGTACACGGATGTACACACGGAGCTACTCATTTTAGTACGCCAAACGGCCCACCTCTTTGGTCTATAAGATAGGCCCGCGAGCAG
>NW_022639588.1:18461-24213 GCF_010583005.1 Odontomachus brunneus | reverse complement strand
TGTGTGTGTGTGTGTGTGTGTGTGTGTGTGTGTGTGTACAGGGTGTCCCGTGTAAGACGGACCAAAAGAAAAATATAATTAGAACACATAAAAGTGAACAAAAATTGTATAGGTCATTTTTCAAACAACTACGTAAAATTTCGAGATATTAATTAAAATAGTTGGGCATATCAGAGCACGGTGACGCGGCAGGCGGGCAGAGGTCGGCGAAGAAAATGGAAGAACGCACACGTACACGGATGTACACACGGAGCTACTCATTTTAGTACGCCAAACGGCCCACCTCTTTGGTCTATAAGATAGGCCCGCGAGCAGTCATCCATTTTCTTCGCCGGCCGCGGCGAGCCGTATGTCCCGCCTGCCGTGTCGCCGCGCTCTGATATGCTCAACTATTTTAATTAATATCTCGAAATTTTACGTGGTTATTTGAAAAATGGCCTATATAATTTTTGTTCACTTTTATGTGTTCTACTTATATTTTTCTTTTGGTTCGTCTTACGCGGGATACCCTGTGTGTGTGTGTGTGTTTATGTGTGTAATACACACACACACACACACACACGTGTTTACGAAATACTTGAACCAACTTTTAAAGCATATTTTTTTGTTCTCGTTAAAATAAAAAAAAATAAATTTATATAACTCATAATCAAATATGAATAATTTCGAAGTTATATGAAAACAAAGTTTATGTTAAGTTTACTATTAGATAATCATAAGTAAACATTTAATTTTGTAATAGTTGAGAGACGAACGGTATGTTCAGAACTCCGGCGAACACCGTACGGTGGAACGGAGCATGCACGACCGATGAAAAATATATTGAATAATAATTATCTAAATAAATTAGCAAAGGAGGATCAATCGTATAGTCTCCACGTTCTCCCCTTATAGAAATATCATACTAAGAATCATTGATAATTACTTATTTTCAGTATTAAAAATACTGGATAATAAGTAATTATCAATGATTCTTAATATGATATTTTTATAAGGGTCCAGACTTGAATTCTCTAGATTTTTATCTATGAGGACATTTAAAGTGTATTCACAACCTATTGATAACGAAGAAATATCTCGCCAAGGCATAATTAATACTTGTGAAGCTATATGGAATCATCTACGAATCTTTGAAATTATTCGACACTCTTTACTCCGCTATAAGTGTCTGTCTTCAATCAAATGACGGACATTCTAGGCATTTGTTATAATTTAAACATTTATTTACGATTGTTTAATAGCAACGCGTTAATATAAATTTTATTTTACTGTAACTCACATTTGATTATGGGTTTATATAAATTCTTTTCTTTATTTCGTAAATGTTCACTTTAGGGGAGTCACCTCTGATGACATTAATCTTGACATATGTTGTTAAAGTCATCGTCCTGAGTAAAAGGCGTATCATGTATGTTTAGCCGTCGCTCGTTGTTTATTAAAAAGTTATTAACAAAAAAAGTTTTATAAACGAAACGTAATTTTGGTATACAATATGCATTGAAATATAGTAAACAGTATATGTATATGCGCGGGGAAAAGGCGCCGCCCCTTCCCCCGCATCCCCTCCACAAAAAATGTAATCCTAACCTAACCCATTTACTGAAACATGGTAAAAAGTATGCATATACTGTTTGTGCATATACGTGTATTGTTTATCATATTTCAATAGATAAGTTAGGTTAGTTAGGTTAGGGTTACGTGTTTGGTGAGGGGGTGTAAAGAGAGAGGCGGAGCCCCTCTGCCGCGCATATACGTGTACTTTAGAGGAGTTACCTCCGATGACCTTGATCTTGACATATATTATAGAGGTCATCCTTCTGAGTAACCTTCAGAAGGTTTTAGCCATCGCTCGTTTGTTAAAAAGTTATTAACAAAAGAAATTTTAGGAGTTAAACGCAATTTTTGCACACAGTGTACATGGAAATATGGTAAACAGTACATGTATATGCGCAAACAGTATATGCATACTTTTACCATGTTCAGTAGATGGGTTAGGTTAGGGTTAGGTTTTAGGGGAGGGAGTGCGGGGGGAAGGGCGGAGCCCCTTCTCCGCGCATATACGTGTTATACGCATATACGCGCATGTATTGTTTACCATATATCCACGTATATTGTATGTAAAAATTACGTTCAACTTCTAAAACTTCTTTTGTTAATAACTTTTTAACAAACAACGAGCGATGGCTAAAATCTTCTGAAAGTTATTCAGGAGGATGATCTCTATAATATATGTCAAGATCAAGGTCATCGGAGGTGCTCCCCTAAAGTGAACATTTACCCTTTATTTTGACGAGAAGAATACGCATTAGAAGTTCGTCCAAATATTTTATAAATATCTGTTGCGTATACACACATATGCACGCACGCACATATGTATGTATGTATGTATATATGTGTATATGTATGTCATTTTGCACTCATAGATCTCACGGTAAGTATTAGAAAGTATCATACATACATAAAAGTATGTATCGATACTTTGTTGATCTACATCTTGTCAAAGTATTTATTATTACAGCAACAAAAGTGACATATCTGTAGAACATACTACTCGTAGGACAGTAAATGAAAAGAGAGGAAAAGCAAAAAGAAAAAGTTGATAGAGTAAGAAAGGTGTATTAAGGTGATATGGTCAAAAACAGTGAAAACACAGATCTTCTTGAAACTTGAAGCAAAACTAATTTAGATATTAATACGTATATGTATTAAATATGGGTTCGATTAACTGTATAGTTTCCGAAAAATTACCGCTTATAGTTTACTCTTTTTTTCGATATCTTACATGACGCTGACGTACAAAAACTAATACGTAAACGCGCATTTACAAATGACAAGGATTAATTTAGGCAAAATTAATTGAATACTAACAGAAGTGCATATTTTAATCTTAGCGAAATTGACCATACATTATTAGAATATGATTAATCAGCAAAAATAATTGTGGCTTTTACTTTTTCGTTCGCGACTATGCTTTGCGGATGTGGCAACGTTTCATTTTTCGGAGCTTGGCGTCGCATAACGCTAATAGAGATGCGACGTTGTCACGATCTACAGTCTCGCGACTACACGCAATTTAGCATACTGTTTCTTTTTCTATCATTTTATTTATTTTATCGATTTTTACTATTCTGAGAGAACCAATAATGTTTAAAAATCTGTTTTTCACTTTCACTGAAAAGAATTCATCGGTTGTTGAACCTTTTATTTAAAATCTAATTTTGAGTATCACAGTTGGGAAACAACTACCTTAAGATACTCCTCCGTATTTAAAGTATATAATTTTACTAGTCTTGAAATATACTCGTTAATGCTGCGTTATCGTATCAGCAGACCGATTATCTGTGAAATAAATAATCAAGAGAAAGGAAAAGAGCAAAGAGATGTATTATCCCAGATAGACATATTTTGGCATATTATCTGCTTAACGACTATCACAACCCTTATAGAAATATCATACTAAGAATCATTGATAATTACTTATTTTCAGTATTAAAAATACTGGATAATAAGTAATTATCAATGATTCTTAGTATGATATTTCTATAAGGGAAATACATAAAAATGCGTCCTCATATAACAAGAATTTTATCAGTATATAAAAGAGATTATCTGATAGAAATTGCTGGTTATTTTGCTGAGAGCAGAATGCAATCAATTCGGAATTTGTATAGTAATAAGAAATAAATATTTTGATTAAAATCATGGCATAATAAATGAGTATTTTTTTAAAATAAGCGTATTTTAAACACATTGTGCTATACACAAATAATAATGTCACAAAATATATATTAAAAGTTTCTATGTTCAGTATTTCTGTCTATCTGAGATAATACAAACGCGCGCGTGCACGCTTATTTATACACACGCACGCACATGCACACATACACACACACACACACGTACATACACGTAAATACGGCGTGCATAAAAGCTAATCATATACACTTCAAGTAACGGAGTTTGCTGACCACGTTGGGAAACGGTTTAGTTAAAAATACGAGATTTATTTGTAACTTGAAATAATTTTCTAAGATATACGTACAGTTTGTAGCACACCGGAAGATATATTGATTTAAATTTATATTTAATATTTAGATGACCAGATGTAGAGCTCCAGTCAATAATTAACGACTTTATTCGGCATAAAGATACAAAAGAAAGTATTATGGGATAATTAATAATCGATATTCTCTCCAAACGCTCATATTTTGAATATAAGCAATATCTCGTTGCATTTAATAAGAAAATTCCCTCGAGCTCGTATCGCTTATGTACAATTATCTTGCACTATTGCCAACGCGATGATAAGGATGTAAATTTTTGAATTTAATATACATTGTATTCTATGACATAAAATGTGAAATCCAGTTGTATAATACAGATCCTCTAAATTATTTTCTGATTGATGGTATTGTACCTTTATAGCTTTATAATATTCGATCACATCTGTCGAGACTTCTCTTATTGTTAGACGTAGAAACGAAGGAGGATACAGGCATATTGAGATATTCAATATTTACGGAATATATGTATCACATACACACACACATCCATAAGAATTTACAGAACTATCGAAAACATTGTAATGAAATATATAATCCATTGAAAATAACGAGAACAGACAATTGATTAAGCATATCATTTGTAAGTGATATTAATAAGTGTTGTATTCAACGTTGTATTTAACTACAACTATAACGATAGTTGTGACAGGTTTTAACCGATATATGATTGTGCCCACACAATTCATCATACAATTTATTAGTCTTCCGTCATATTTTTCTATCTGTATTTTTAGTATGATTATATATATAACACCCACAACACACACACACACACACACACACACACACACACACACACACACACACACGCGCGCGCACGCACGCACGCACGCACGCACACACATACACACACACACACACACACACAGTATAACACGTATGTCATAATACAATGAATACAATTTGTATGAAGATTTTTCCATGTCGACGTAAACATTCAATCGTCACTTCCAAGATATTACAGGTATATTTTTCTGTTTCATTTACATTATTAATATATTGAGGATTTGTATGCATACACAAATTTTGGATAAATTGTTATTGCTTCTTTTGTAATGAATGTACGAAGAAGTGAAATAAAAATATGTTAGTCGATGGTATTCCTTCATAGTAAAATAAACATAAACCAAATATCAAGCGACGCGGTAGTGTTGTGATATCAAATACATACAGAAGAGTATGTAGAGTATCCGAGAATGATAGATCCGAGAATGTGATTATGTTTTTGGTATGATGATCGCGACGTTACAAACTTTTTCCGGAGTTTCAGCGATGATCGGACTTACAACTAAAATATCTCGGGAGACAAAAGCGTGATCTACATTTAATAGCATTCCTGACAGAAATGTTAATATAAACTTTCAATTACGACCAATTTGATAAAAATTAGTGCAGTAAATCTTGAGACCTTGAACTTTTATAACTTCAAATACAAATTTTCAGCGGTCGGATTCTTCTTCACCTAAGTAGGAATCATATACGTTTCGCCAGTACGGAAAAATGGCTCGATACTGGGTCGATACCGAAAAGCGGATGTCCGGTTTTAGTACTTGCTCAATATTGGGCCTAATATAAAAAAGTTGTATTATTGGTATTGGCTCCGTACTAAGGTTAGGTACTGAATAGTCGTACCGTACATGTATTGGAGTATTACCGAAAAGTATTTGTCGTTTTCGGTACTGGCCCAG
>NW_022639588.1:17878-18451 GCF_010583005.1 Odontomachus brunneus | reverse complement strand
TAATATTTGAGAGTCTAATTTAAATCAGTTTCTTGACTTCAATAATATTTAGTTACTTTTAATTATCATGTGTATCGAAATTTACTATTTTAACACAAAACATTGTGTTTAAGTTAAATTATTTAACTCCATTATCTTACTTATCTTAGTTAAATTAACGACATATTTAGTAGGAGCAGTGGCAACTTATAGGAATAGTTAAATTACTCAAATATATTAATTTGACATTACGGATTTAACAGTGCACGTACACAAGAAGCAGCCATGCATGCGCGTACATTATACATGTATGTTGACAGTTCAAGCGTTAAGCGTACTTGGCTCCTCTTTCTGTAGAAGCCGCGTGCCCAGCATCGCTGCCATGACGGTCACTGTGAAAAGAATAACGTGTGCACGAGAGAAAGAGATGGAATGTCATATATCTACCTCCTTCTGTTACTCGTCGCCCGTCGTTCAGAGTGCACATGTACACGGACACATATACGGAGCTTTCCATTTCCATATGCTAGCAAACAGCCCACCTCTCTGGCCTATGAAATTGACCCGCGAGCAATCGTCCATTTTCTTCGCCGG
>NW_022639588.1:173-17425 GCF_010583005.1 Odontomachus brunneus | reverse complement strand
TATATATATATATATATATATATATATATATATATATATATATATATATATGTAGTTAGAAATACCCTCTATCAGACAATATCATATTTATAATGAAATTGTTTCTAGATTTAACATAAAAAATGTTTTTGTAAAACGTACGAAAATGGAGTTCAAAGAAAATAGGTGTCAAAAGCGACATACCTATTGGAAATTATATAACATATTGCATATATGATAATATTTGATAATAAGTAGATCATTAATGCATTTAATGGTTGAATAATATTCATTTAGTCAAAATATAATGTTACAAAAGGCAAATATAATTAAATAAAAATATCTTTGGCATTTCCATCTTTTCATTTCTCACATATTTTATATATGTTTTATTTTTAAACTAAACAAAATTAAACTTTAAAATAAACAAATGCATGTCATAATGAGAGGTTAGAATCAGGTTATGTTAGTCACAGAGTATCGCACCTATCGCATACAGTAGGGGATATGTCACTTTAAGACATATTCTCATAAAAATTTTCAAGTTATACAATAAAAAAATAATAAAGATAAAAATATTTAAAAGATATTTGTACAAAAGCCAAATGCATGTAGAAGAATTTAACATTAAACAAAAAGATTATTATTGCTGTTTGCCCTTATAGAAATATCATACTAAGAATCATTGATAATTACTTATTTTCAGTATTAAAAATACTGGATAATAAGTAATTATCAATGATTCTTAATATGATATTTCTATAAGGGTGGTCTACGTAATTCGTCAATAAAAAGCATAGAAATAAAACTTACGAATTTCTAAAACTCGATATTTGCTAATTTAACATATAAAAGAACAAGAAATATACTACATATGAATTTTTCATGGCTTAACTGATAAAACAAATTACGTTTATATTAGTTTCGATAAAATACAACATTTACTATTTGAGATATCCCTTATAGAAATATCATACTAAGAAATACTGAAAAATTATTAGTGATTAAATATTACCAGTAATTCAGTAATTTTTTGGCCAGTACTTAATTTCTGGTGAATACTGATAATAAAATCACTGTTAAATATTGATAGTAATCAAATACTGAGAATTATTATGCGAAGGTGAAAAATGAGAAAATCATAATGTTTACAAAAATATACTTATATTCCTAATTTTCTCATGTCTTATAAACTACTATATATCGAAGGTTGTCAATATATTCCAAACTTTCATGAATCCTCCTGCGATAATTTCGATCCAAAGCGGTATACCACTGGTCCCATCCATGTCCTGACCGCATTAAACTGTTGCTTAACCTGACGATTGAGCGCGCACGCGGTGACTGATGACTCCAACGATGTTCTTACAATTCATGCTTATATAATGTATCCTTGGCTAAGTTTGGCAGGATTCGTCGATAATTGTTTGTCATTTCAAGGAATCGACGAAGCTCTGTAACAGTCTCAGACTTGGGAAATTGTTCTATAGCTCTCACTTTATCTTGAGGCGGTTTAAGTCCAGCCTGTGAGACGGTGTAATCCAAGTAACGAACGGAGTCCTGTGCGAAAAAGGATTTCCCTGCGTTGACTGGTAAGTCGTTCCTTTGCAGGAGCTCAAGGATAGCAGCAAGATGTTGCAGATGCTCTTCGTGACTGTTTGAAAACACAATGATGTCATCAATATAGCAGGCTGCAAAGTCAATTCCACGTAACAGACTGTCCATATGGCGTTGGAACGTCTGTGTGGCGTTGCGGAGTCCAGGCGGCATGCCAAGAAATTCGAAGAGGCCAAAAGGTGTCGTAACGGCAATCTTCGGCACGTTTTTTGGCGCTACGGGAATCTGATGATAGGCTCGGACGAGATCTATCGTCGAGAAAACTCGACTTCCATGCATCCGCTGCAGGATGTCGTCAATCCGAGGAATCGGATACCTGTCTGGCACTGTTTGAGCGTTCAGACGGCGGTAGTCCCCAGTTGTGCGCCATCCTGGTTCTTGGGCACCATGTGTATTGCACTTGCCCACTGGCTGTGCGATGGCTGCACAACTTCCAGATGTAAAAGAAGGTCGAAGTCCGCCTTAGCCGCAGCCAACCGATTCCCTAAAAGTCCCCTTGGACGCGCAAACACTGAAGGGCTTGTGGTCCTGATATGGTGTGCAGTCCGGTCAGAGCGAAACGCAGAAAGAGTAGGCCATGGTGAAGACTGCAGCATGGAGTTTGAGCAGGCTGGTGTATGCATCACGTTGCGGTGAGTCTGAGAGGTTGTGCTGTCCGACTGCCGAAATGCCGACTGTGGCAGCGTTGCGAATTGCACCTTGTGTAGTGAGGCTAGTATGCGGATCTACTAGACTCTGCCGAGAAAGATCAATGACAAGTCCATAGTGGGCCAAGAAGTCAGCCCCTAAAATTGCTGAACACACATCTGCAATGACGAAAAACCATCTAAAGGCACGACGAAGTTCCAGGTTGAGAGTCAACGGCTGCTGTCCGTATGTGCTGATGGCTGTCGAGTTTGCGGCGAACAGCCGCAGTTCAGCCGGAGCGAGTTTCCGGTGGATGAGTTTCCGTGGGATGAGTGAGACTACGGATCCCGAATCAACCAGGAACCTAATGTTCGTGACTCTGTCAAAAACGTGGAGTCTTTTTCCGGCAGGTGCAGATGTGCTGTCGCCGACCACCTGTTTCGACGACAGCGGAGTTAGTTTCCCGCGTGGGTTGACGCAGAAGCTGAAGACCTGTAGCTGCAGGGTTGGTGGCACTGCCTGGCAGAGGCGCCAAAATGGTGATGATAATAACACTACTGGCTGCCTCCCTGTCGCGTTGGGCTACCACGAGGATGCGACCTGAAGCGTGGTCGTCCCGTATGAGGAGGTTGTCCCTGGTGGACAATCTGAGGCAGAAGGCGTTCAAACAGAGTCGTCAGATGACAGACCGACTGCTGAATCGACGTCACAGCTTCCTGTAAACGGTGAATCCTGGCTGCTGGCTGCGTGAACTGGATTGCCTCGAACTGACGAAAGAACTCGCGGTGTAATGACTGCGAGGACCTGTGGTGTGGAGGTGCCCTCCATGAGCTCGTCTGCAACCGATGAAAGTTCATCAAGGCTAGTTGTCCGCAGGATCTTCAAAACTCGCTGCACTGCTGGTGGCAGGAGCGCCAACCAGCAGACACGGAGAACATCCTCCGATACCCGGCTGCCTGTGAGCGTCTTCATGTGACGAAGAAGCTGTGACGGCCTCCGGTCTCCAAGCTCCAAATCAGTGAGCAGACGATGAAGCTGCTTGTCTGCCGAGTCAGCAAAACGGGCAAGCAGCTGCGTCTTTAGTGTGACGTATTCGTCGATCTCTGGTGGTGTGGCGAGAATATCAGCAATCTCTTGAATCACCTCCGAGTCAAGTGCACCAATAACAAGATGGTACCTGCTATCATCAGAGCGGACCCGATAAATTTGGAAAAGCGATTCAATTTGTGCAAACCACAAGGCCGGCTGCTGCTTCCAAAACGGTGGAACTCTGCACGTGGTGACAGCCTCGACGATCGGCTCGCCAAATGACTCGATGCCCATCGGTAGAGGCTGTGACGGAGCTCTGCCTCGGAACTCGCCAATGTTCCGGTCGGTACTGGCATCTTGGTTGCCATCTCCTTGCCGAGGGGCGTGCTCTGGGGGAGGGACGCCACCACGCGACGTGATCGCGGCATCGGAACTGTCACTCGTGCCACGCACAGGGGAATGCAACATTGTATCCGCTTCACTCACTCGCTTGACACACGCGAGGGGAAAGAAAAAGAAAACCAGAGGAGGAAGGCCGAGAATTCCGCACTTCTCACGAGCCTCTTTCACTCACTTTGCTGAGATTGGCTAAAAGTTTTAGTTTACGATGTCTTGTTACATACATATATAAATAAAAGAAAAGGTGTGCTCAGCACTCACGAAAATCGCCAAGTCACAGAGCTGCATTGGTATAGCATATCCATTAATTTACCCTGGGAGAGCAGACCACTAGAAGTCCTCTCAAGGGTTATTGTCTTGTGGTGTTTTGTCTGATCATTACAGTAAAAATTACACAAGTGTGAGGACCGAGATCACGTCGGGGTCACCAATATGTAGAAATGTCACTCAAACATACACGTAGCACCCTGTGTATGTTGTACCACACAACTCTAAGCGTGTAAAATGCTCGGAATGCAACTATGGACAGGCACACATGTCACATACAAGAACTAATGCTCAATGCACCAATTAACAAAAGAAATGTATATTTAAACGTGAACACACATATTTCTTTAGTAGGCTCCGACCACCACACAACATGAAATAAATGAACAAGAGAAAATTACCTCGCACGCACTTAACCTACGCAGCAAGGAACAAAGGAACAGTATTCTTTACAATCTCTCAAGCTTAACTCTAACGCTGGTACTTAATTCTAACACACGGTATGTTGGTACAGAGAAAAGAAAAGAACGTTATCACGGCTTGTGTGGAGGTCGCAGTACAAAACAAAGCAAAGGAAAGAAAGGATTTCTCCGCACAAGCAAGGTCGAATACATGCGTACCTGTGTACCGACACGTGTACAGCTTGGCACAATGCTAAGACTGTGCACACAGGTGATCACGCAGGAGCACGTGATCGACACCGCGCCGACGTACCGTGTGCGCACGTGGGTCTGTCCGCGGCACGTAGACAACCCGTGTTACTGCCCGGGTATGCACGGCACAATCATACCTTTTTGAGCGAGCATGGAAATACGCGTAGCGAGACACAAAAAATACCTTACTTGCTAATGCGCGCGTGTGACGTCACAAGCAATTGCACGTGGCGCACTGCTACACTAGCGTGCTTAATGGTACAACACAGCAATATTTCCGCGCGGTTACATTTCACGAGGTTCTCTTTGGCACAACGTTTTACGAAGGCTTACGCCACTGCGTCTTCGTGATTACTTGCACGATTTATCTCGCTCAATTCCGGCACGAGAGAGGACACACATGTGTCGCAATAACGAACCGGCACGTACCTCACGAAGGACACCGCGACATGTAGGACGGCTAGTCCAGACAAAGGAAAACGTATGTACAAATCTCAAGCGTGAGAGAAAACGGCTTCTACTTTCTTACCACTTGATACGACTGACTGGTAGAGAGAACCGTCTATAGCACTTACGGTGCGATCGCAAAAGCTTGGCGCGGCAGTAGTTTCTGCTTTCGCCTATCAGCGCACGGCAGCTGCTGCACAGGTGTGTATGCATGTACGTGTGCGTCCAGCGTTAGCTGGGGCGCCACACTACTCTTACTCCTTACTCCATCTATTGTAGATCGGGCCTAAGTATAGGTAGTGGTGCATTTTCTTCCAATCGCCACGCGCTATATTATTGGGCTGCACTGTGACTCGAGCGGTCCGTCCTTTACTATTCAGCACACGCTTTTCCTTAATCTTTCGTAATTAATTTCTCAGTTATTATTACGAATATTGCAAAATGTGGTATAGGACTTTTATATTTATTTTAACCCGCTCTACGTTCTCACGAGAGCTTCGTAGATTGTTCTGAGACACCCTGTGTAATAAATATAAAATAATATTTTTTTAAATGAAATTTTTTTGTAAAATAAGCTGTAAAATTATGAATTTCTAGAAAAAAATGATTTGTTTGATTTAAAATATCTATATATAAGAATAAGTAAATTATTTCTTTATAAAAAGTAAATTAGTTTTTTAAAATATGTTCGGGATTCGACGCCAATGAGCTGCCGATATAATATTCTAGAACCTTCAATATATTCAATAATATTTCAGAAAATCGAGAGAACACGTAACATCTATTCCGAATCTCGAACATATTTATTCGCGAGTGATATCGAGCAAGGACACGTAAACAAGCGAGTCCGTGGCGCATGCTGTATAATCATATTGTTTCGTTAAGTAGTCTTTGACGTTGGCATAGCAACCGCGGCCGAAACAACGATTCCGCGAATCAACAGCCGGCACGCGCCGCGGATCCTCGCTTTGCAACATTTTATCTCCTTTTAAGGAGATCACGGAATGCGTGAATCTCACGACAATAAAACCGCCAATCCGCGCGCGACAGAGCACAACCCAACGGGTATATTAAATACCGTGCGCGGCAATTCACAAGATTCGCTTCCTAATCGTGGCATAATCGTTATCGGACAAAACGCACTCGTAGTCCTGAAAAACGGGAGACGATCCTTTCGTGGCAATCAGTCGGGCGACTCTCAACTGCTTCAGGGGAAGCCAGTTATTGCCGCCATAGTTGGGTCTGCGGTGCGCAAAGCTTTAATTATCGGCGATTGTGCTCTCTCGCGCGATCGAGTTCAGCAGCGGCAAGATTTCCAAATCGCTAATTGTGCTCGGGCTACCAAGCTTTCTGTCGCGATCATTGAGATTGGCTGACCGCGGATAAGAAGATTTCCGTGTGCGGAGCAATCAAGGCCATTTCAAGATCACGCTGACCAAGAGCGTACACAGAATAAAGTTGTTTTGTTGAGACATCAGCTCACGTTAATTTGTCGTCAACCATACCATCTCCCGTTCCTCACGTCACCGGGTCTCGTGCGAGGCCGTCCCGGCAAACAGACTTTGCGCTAACCAAAAACGCAAATCTGATACAAAATATAAAAACTGTGTTTAAGTAAATATTTGCTTGTTTTAAAAGTAAATAAAATAAAAGTAAATCATTTTATTGATCTAAATAAATTATTTTCTAATATTAAATATATCTTTTTGTGTTTCAAATTAAAGTTTCTTTATTATCAGCAAACAACCCTAACAGCACAAATACATCCTCAGAATGTTTTATAAACATCGTAAAAGTATATTACGTATAGAGTAAAGGCACCAAAAACGATATACCACTTTGTTTTTGAAGGTTATGTCTTAATGTAAAACTCAAAATATAAATGTAAATATATATACACGTAGTTGAAAGTATCCTCTATCAGATAATATCACATTTTTATTGAAATTGTTTCTAGACTTAAAACAAAAAATGTTTTTGTAAAACGCACGAAAATAGAGTTCAAAGAAAATGGGTGCCAAAAGCGACATACCTATTGGAAGTTATATAACATATTGCATATAGGATAATATTTGATAATAAATAGTTCGTTGATGTGTTTAATGGTTGAATAATATTCATTTTATTTAAAAGCAATATTTATGTTAGTGTTCACTGATATATATAATTACAAATAATTATTGAAAATGATTTACACCCTAACAGCACGCGATGTACTGCGTATCATCCCATTTTCGTACTCATTGTACTGTGATCATCTGTGACGTACTAAGTTGAACGCTAGAACGTCACTTATAGTATCATTCGGTTTTCTTTCACGTGCGAATGTTCTCAGATTTTACTCAGGGATACGGAAATGATATGTACGCTTTTCTGTCGCGTGCGTACATTCTCAGGTTTGACTGAAATGATACGTACGCATTTGTATCGCGCGTGTATTTACTCAGAACGTACTCATTCGATCGCAGTACATATGAGAACATTCTCAGATGATTGCAATATACGCATTGCGATTTACTCAGAACGTCCTCAGAACGTCCCCGTGCCGTTAGGGTTATACCGTTTTTTCGGAGGAAATAATCTTTTTAGATTTAATATTCGTACATGTTTAATTTTATGGTTCTTTTTTATTTCATTAAAATATTATATTCTTAAACGAAATATCATTTTTTGAAATGATGAAAATAAAACTTTTATTTCGTTCAAGGAAACCATTTTTTTTGGTTTTTGTTTTTTTTGGTAAGGCAGGGAAAATGCATTACGCACACCCCCCGGGGGTTGACGACTCCCCGGGAGGTAGTGTGGGACTCTACCCCCCCCCCGGAGCGAATAGGCCCGGGGAGGGCCTACCCACTAAAACCTCTGCCGAGTCCCTTCCTCGGCGGCCGTAACGAGGGCGCCCCGGAAAGCTTTTCGCATCCTTCCGGGGCGCCCCCAGCCGCTAGAGGCTCACGCCGTCCGTTCTCGGGCCGGAGGGTAGGTGCCGCCAGGTATGACGACACCAACGACCCACCCATCCGCTCCATGAAGGTGCGGCGGGGAGGTATACTCCCTCCGGCCGTTTCCGTCGCATAGCCGTGCGGCGCGGAACCCCACGCCGCACGGCCCATCCCCTCTTGGGGGGGGGACCGGTTCGCCACCCGGTCACCCGTTCCTAATTCCATAGGTCCCGGCCGACTTACAGGGGGGAGGAACAGGCCTGCGTCGGCCCCCTCTCCTTCTGCGGTCAGAAGCCCCCTATCCCGGGAGAGGGGGGGAGCGGCAACGAGTGCGCCCGCATTGCCCCCCCCGAAGGAAGGGCGTGCATCGCCGACACCCCACCCCCTCTCTCCAGCCGCTCCAGATGCCGCCGCCGAGTGTTGGCGGCGCCTGTCACGGACGGAGGGATTGGAGCCGCTGCCTGCGGGCTTCTAGTGCCCTAGCGGCGGCGGCCTCCCTCCTCTGGCGTCTGTCTTCGCGCCGCCTCCTCCTCTGAGGGCGCAGCCGGCGCGGCGAACTCGCCCCCCCCCCACAATCACTTCCCCCCGTCTGGCTCTCTCCTGCTCCTTCTTTTGCGACATAACTTCTTCGCAGAAGGAGGTGACAGCTGACCAGACTTCTCGCCCCCCTAGCATAGCCCTGATAAGGGCCGGGGGCGAGAAGTCCACTCCCACCACGCTTGCGAGGACACGGCGCTGTCCCTCCCACGCCGGGCATTCGCCCAGCGTATGTTGCGCCGTGTCCTCAGCCGCATCACAATGGTGGCAGCGGCTGGCGCACTCCTTCCGGACGACCTTATGCAGGTACTCACCGAAGCAGCCATGGCCGGCGAGCACCTGGGTCGTCCGGAACGTGAGATCTTCGTGTGCCCTGCCTATCCACTCCTGTAGGCAGGGCAGGATGGCATCAGCGACCCTCTTCCCAGAGCGGCCCGTCGCCTCCTCCAGCTGCATCTTCCAGCGGAGGTGGAGGCGTTGTCGGGCCTGCTCCCTAGCGAGGGCTATGGCCCTGGAAATTTCCGTCCGTTCCGTTGTTGTTCCCCCGGCGGAGCTCTCCAGTACGCCGATAGTTTTCGGCGCACATCATAGCAAGGAGCTCCACCGAGGGGATTCCTGCTAGGGCCGTGGCGGCCCTATAAACCCGGGCGAGGCGAGTGGCCATAAACCTCTGGGCCCGGCGAACCATTTGTTGGATCCGCCGGGAACCGGCCATCTCCCTCGCCCAGATCGGGGCCCCGTATAGGGCCACCGAATGGACCACGTTCGGAAACAGCCGCCTAGCCCGCTTTTTCGGGCCGCCGACGGGCAGGAGGGCATCTAGCGCACCTGCCATCCTGCCCAGCTTGGGGGTTAACATCTCAAAATGTTTCTCAAACCTCCAAGCGCCATCCAGAGTGAGCCCGAGGTACTTCATCTCGGTACCCACCCTCATGGAGATCCCGCCGATCCGGAGCTCTAATCGAGGTGGTCTTCCCCTACTCCCGTCATGGAAGAACAGCTGCTTCCGTTTTCGGGGGAGACACCTCGAGACCCATGCTCCGGATGGAGTGCACCACCTGGTCGAGGCCCAGTTGCCCCATGTCCCTGGCCTGTTTCCAGCCCCGTTCCCTGGCCACCACTAATGTGCCCGCGTAGCAGACGACGTGGCAGCCGGGGGGGGGGAGGGCGGCCCGGAGGACCTGGTCGTATGCGATGTTCCACAGAAGAGAGCCGATTACTGACCCCTGCGGAACACCGCAATACACCCCCCCTTCCGCATTGGGGTTCCGTTTTATTGCGGAACTCCAAGCACCTGTCCCGGAAGTAGTCCCTTATTATGTGGATCAGGTAGAGCGGGAACCCAAAGTGGGCCATTCCCGCCTCTACCCGGTCCCAGGGGAGGATATTAAAGGTGTTGGCTATATCAATTGATATAGCATACCCCACCCTCCCCTCCCTCACGATGGCCTCCGAGAGGGACCTGACGCGCTTGATCGCGTCCACGGTCGATCGGCCCTCTCAGAAGCCATACTGCGCGTCGCTGAGCGCGGGACCATTCCGGGATAGGTGCCGGACGAGGCGGGCTTGTATGATTCTTTTGAACATTTTGCCCGCCTCGTCCAACAGACACAGAGGTCTGTATGCGGAAGGGGTGTCCTCCGGCTTGCCTTCCTTGCGTAAGAGGACCAGTCTGGCCCTCTTCCACGGGGCCGGAAACAGGCCAGCCTCGAGGCAGAGGGAGAATATCCGCCTGAGGCGGTCCCCAAACCTCCCTTCTTCGGCCAAGGCCAAGACCCATACTCGGCCCGGGATACCGCCAGGGCCCAGCGCTTTTCCCTTGGCGCCGAGCCTCTTGGCGGGTCGCCTCATCTCTTCCATCGTCACCCCGAGCTCCTCCTCCTCCCAGTCGGGAGGAGGTCCCGTATAGGGTGGGATATTGTTCCCCATCTTCGGGAATAGCCCATCCACAATTTTGTCGAGCAGCTGGGGGTTAAGAGTGTCCGTAAGTGGGGGCGCCCATGGGCGCAATCGCCGTATTACCATCCGGTATGGGTGCTCCCAGGGATCCCGGTCTACGGAGGAGATAAGGTCCTCCCGGGCCAAGGCCTTGGCCTTGGCGATAGCCCTCCTCACGGCGCTTCTCCTCGCCGTGAGGACGGCCGATGCCGCCACCCGCGCGTCCCTATCCCGCCATCGTTCTCCAGGCGCGGCCGGCGGAGCGCCTGAGCTCGGCGATCTCCGCCGACTACCAGTAGGCGGCCCCGCGGGCCGGGGGGAGAGGACTGGGGAATGGACGCATCGCACGCGTCTCGCATCATGCCCCGGATCTTCATAACTCCCCCCCCCCCTCCAATGGACTCGCGAGACCCGGTTACAGGCTCCGCTTCGTCTCAGTTGGCCGTGCAGATGGCGGCCACAAACTTGTCGCGGTCGAGCGAGGTTAACGCCCACCTTGGCGGTCGGGTCGGCCCGCTGCTGCGCCTTGAGAGCACCCCCCGAGGGGCGACGACGAGGCGGAGCTCTATGTACCGGTGATCAGATCCGGTCTTCGCCTCAGTCGCCACTCTCCATCCCTGAACCTGTCGGGCGGCCGCAGGGGAGGTCCACGTCAGATGGACTCCCCCTGCCACCCGACGAAGGTGCTCTCCCAGGCTCTGTTTTGTAAACTGAGGTTGGTAGACGCAGCCCACTCCTGGAGGTCCGCGCCGCGGGGGCACGTCCCCGGGGAATCCCACAACGTGTTGTGGGCATTGAAATCCCTGGAGACAGTGACCGACCTAGGGAGGCGCCTCATTATGAGCGCCTCCAGCCGGGCCAACAGTGCCCCGAATTCAGCGCGGGTCCAGGAGGGCGGGGTATAACACCCGACCACATCTGTGGGCCCGTACTCGACCGCGACGTAGCGGCCCCCCCCCCTCGACGAGCTTCATCGGGGGGGGAGTCACGGCCGATCCCCCCAAAGATAGCCACCGAGCACCTACCTCTCTGGTCCCGGGCGTCCCCTAGGATGGAGGACGATTGCTCCGGGACCGAGTAGAGCTCGGCGGCGACCCCAATCCCAGCGCCGCGCTCGCGCAGCTCTTGGACAAATAGGTCCTGGGCCGCCCGAGCGCGGCGCAGGTTGGTCTGGAGGAGAAGTGTACCTATTGTGATGGTACACTCTCCCTCTTTTCCAGGCTAACTCCCGCAACTGCTGCGGGCTTCGTAATAGGGGAGCGAGACCTGCTTCCCCCGCTCCCTTCACTTTCGGCCCCCCTTTTGCCACCACTCCCCCCCAGCTCTTCGTCGCGGTCTACTTGACCTGTGGTGGAGCGGTGACTCAAACTCCTCCCCCTATTGGGGAGGGACCTGTTCCTTTTAGGGGCAGGGGGGCGCGCACTGTTGCGGGCGCCCTTTCCTGCACTTTTTAGCGGGTCCATCCTCCCCTTTAGTGGGGGGAGATCCGCTCTTTCCCTTTTTGGGGGGCGAGGGGAGCATAGCCCGACCCCTTGTCCCCCTTCTTTCTCCCTTTGCCTTCATTGGGCAAAGGGAAGTGTCCATACGGTGGCCACAAGGCCTTTCGGCGTCGCGGCAGACAGGGCACTCCACCTGTCCGCTGCACTCCGCCGCCCTGTGGCCGTCCCGATCGCAGCTATAACAGAGCCCGATGCGGTCCACCACCGACGTGCAAGTTGCCCTCACGTGACCCCGCTGCAAGTACCTGTAGCATTGCAGCGGGTACCCCGCGAGGGCCACCACACGGACGGTGGTCCACCCCACACGCAGGCGGCCACCATCCAACACTTTCCTGGCCGAGGCCAACGGGCACTGCACCCACATGGTGCCCAGTCCGTTGGCCCCGGAACGGATTGCCCCGACCTTAACGTCCTCGGGCCCGCAGCCCTCAGACGACGCGATAGCAGTGACGACATCCTTCGTCATCACCGCGTCGTTCAGGTCACGGACCGGAAATTCGACCCTCTTCGCCAGTTGCGCAATGCGTACTTCCTTCTCCTCGGCGAAGAGGGTCCTCATTCTCCCGGCCAGCGCGTCGGCCTTCACATGACTCTCCGGACCGGAGACCTCCAACGCCAGGGCGCTGGTTGCCGCCCTTTTGGTGCGGAGGTCCCCGATCCCTAGGTCTGCCAGATTTATCTCCCCCCTCGCCCGGCGCATCACCTCGGCGTATGTGCTCGCTGGACACGTCACCGATACAGCGGCCGAGCGAGGAGGTTTAGGAGCGGCCTGCTCCTTTGCCCTCCGTGCCCCGCGCCTGCGCGCGCTGTCGTCGTCTCTCGGCCTCCGAAGCCGCGCGGGATGCCACCAGTTGGGCCCCTTTCTGCCCCTCCACTCCGCCCTTCTTTCTCCTCACCACCGTGGCCCATGTCTCCTTGACCGAGCCATCGGCGTGGGGAGCGACCGCCCACAGGAGGGCGCCAAGATCCCGCGGCGGCTCCTCCTTATATAGGCCGGTGGGCTTATGGCGAGGGGGCAGCGCTCGCCCCACCTCCTCACCCCCGCCTTTCTAGCTTCTTCTCTTCTTCTTCTTCTTTTTCTTCTTCTTGGAAGGAGAAGAAGATGCCGTCCCCCCTGCCAGGCTCTGTCGTCTTAGATATGGGAGGGGGACCGGGGGCAGCCGTACGTCGGCCCCCCTCCCGAAGGCGCCCACGCCGGCGGCTGTTCGTCCGACCCGCGCCGCCCCCGGGAAGCATACCCTAGACGCGCCAAGATTCGGGGAATCGCTACTTCTAGTAGCAACTCGAGGGCAGTGCCCTCCTCCTCCCCGATTTCAAGGCGCGCCCTGCCATAACCCACTAGGGGAGGGGGGGCACCGCTGTTGCTGCGGCCGTTGCCGCTGCCGTCGCCCCCCCCTCCGGCTTCCCTCTTAGCCGCTCTTGTTGATGCGGCGGTGCGGCAGTTCGCCCTTCCTACTTGGGCCGGGGCTGCTGTTGGCGCAGTACCCGCCCCGGCCCTTGTGGCTGCTGTTGGCTGCCCCCGATCCGACCCCACACATCAGGGAGGGAGACCGTCTTCCCCCCGAGAGGAGGCCTGATGGCCGGAGGGACATTACCGTCCCTCCGGTCCTTATCAATCTTCTTCCTAAGGCGCCTCCTTCTTTCCTCCTCGTCAGTTCCACAGTGAAGGGGGGGGGGCAGGTTGGGGGTTGTAACTCCCGTCGTCCAACTCCACCTTCATGGGTGAATCTCCCCCTGGGGAGGAGAAGCCAGGGAGGGGAGTCAGCCCACTCCTCCTTTTATTCCGGTGGGCTAATTCCTCCTCCGAGGAGGAGCCCTACCCCACCACCCTCGTCGGCCTCTTACGGCCGGTAGTCATGCGGCAGGAGGCGCAACCGCCCTCCCCCTTTGTGGAGGGAGACGCCACCATGCCCCCGGCTTCTTCCAGCCTCGCGATCCTGGCCCTGAGGAGGCGGTTCTGCGAGCTAAGCTCGTCAAGCTCCCGCCTCAACAGGGTCTCGCTCTCCCTCGCCGCGGAGTCGGGCACGGCCCCCGGCTGTCCGGCAACATTTTGGGCCCTTACGGCGAGCGTGGTGCCGCAGGCCGAGAGTTCCTCGGCCGCTCTCCACAACTCGCCCAGGAGGGAGCCCTTAATGCTGCCGGACTTCTGAGCCACCTTCATTACAGTGTCCACCGACTGGTATAGTCTGGTGGACACCTCTACTGTTGCATGGCCCTATGGTCGCGGACCATCCTCTCTGCGGTTTTCTGGGCCTTGTCTACTCTGGGGCCGTAGGGCCTCCTGGCTTCGTCGGCAGCGTACTCCACCACCTTAGCCAGCTTTCTCTCCTGGATGGCCGCCCTCTTCATGGCCATCTGGTCGGCTGTGAATTTCCCTTCGTGGGAGGAGTCCTTGCACGGCCGACCCTGCTTTCTCACTCCCGATGTTTCGGGAGTGAGGTTGGGAGCCGGCAGGTCCTCAGCCGTAGAGGCAGACCCACCGGCGGCGGTCTCCGGAGAGGCCGGTATTCCTACCTTCTCCTCCACCACCACGATCTCCGGCGGTCCGTCCTCCGCCGCCGCCCACTCTAACGACGACGCTCGGCTGTCTACCGAGTCGTCCCTCCCTCTCGCACTGTCCCGGTGACGGGACCCTCGGCAGGCTCTTTCGGCCACGCGAACTGCCTCGCGAGGCCTCGCGAGTCCTCTCCGGGCCGGCAGCCGCCTGAGTCTGATTTTTGGCACAAGCTTGGCTGCTAGCCCTGGTGTGCGATCTGGTGCGACGCGCTGATCCGCCATTACTGCAGGGCGGATCAGGAGGAGTCCCGGAGGATTGCTTCTCGGGTCGCTCCCTCTCTTCGGCGCGGACCGCTACGTGGGTCCCAGCAGGGCTGGTGGACGGCCCTGCTCCGTGCGTAGCACGGTCGCCGGCGACGCAACTGCATCCTTTTCTACACTTTTCTCCCCCCTATCCAAGGATTTTGTGTGAAAAGAATTCATTTTAAGTTGCCCGCCCCTTATCACCCGTAGGCTTACAGGGCGGACCATGAAAAGTGGAGGAACTAGATATCCCCCAGACGGAGCCCCACGCCTGGGTTCGGGCTGAATACACCCGGGGTGCGCCAGGTGCCCCGGGGTTGATCGCTCATGACCGGCTAACCCGCCGGCCATTTATCCCATCGCCGCGGCTTCCAAGTTTAGGATGGGGGGGCTTTTTTATAGAGGTCCCCGTCCTCGCGGCCCAGGCGTCTAAGTCAAGGCCCTCGCTTCCCCAGAGGTACGTCATAGAGATGACGTAACGACCTCCAGGGGTTTACGATGTGTATAGGTCCGATGTTGTCGGACCTGCGCTGTAGGGGTCCTGGCAAATACTACGCAGACCCCTGGTGCTCCCCGTGCGCAGCTGTCCGCACGGTGAGGCCCTTACGGCCGGCCACGCCGCGATATGCGGCAATGACTAGGAGGAGTCGCAGGGTTGCTGGGGTGCAGCACCCTTCCACTGAATGTGGGGGGAGGGCCAATGTACCGGTCCCTGCGACTCCACCTCCCGTCCCGTCGGCCCGGCTCCGGGTAACTCCGACGGGATGGCCATCCCAGGGTGCGCGGGCCGCTCGGACATATTCCGAGGTCGGGGTCGCGCATCTCGGGTTGTCGGTAGCTACCGACGTGCAATCCCGGGTGTGGGTTCTTCTCCCCACTCTACCCAGGCCGAGGCCCGAGTAGGGACGGATCGAGGGTGTCCCACACTTTCAGCTGCCAGGCCGACGTGCAATGCCTACTCATGTGGAACCTTCTCCTCCCCCGCGACGGGAAATTACCCGCCGCGGAGCGGAGGTCCCCCCCTTCCCCGCCCCAAGACTGGTGGAGCAGGCTTTACCTAACGGCCCCAGCCGGCCGGGCGATTGGAATCAGGGCCGCCAACCCCTACCGGCAATTGGGCCCATTGGCCCTGTGGGAGTTGCCGGGCTCCCCTGCAGTGGAGGGTCTTACGTCCCCCTCTAGCAACCGCAGCGCTGCAGCTCACCGCGGTCCGGTTTTCTGTGGGGGTTTTCCTTCCCCGTTGCTGCCGTTCGCCAGCGATCCTCAGGTAGGGGCCTCCCTCCCGGCCGAAGCCGAAAGGTACTGCCGCCGAGCCTTCATCGGATCACCGGTATCCCTCCACCACGATAAGGTGGCGGCATGGAGGAGTCGTTCAAGGAAACCATATCATTTGATGAAACAACACTAATGTTTTAAATAATATTTTTTAAAAGTTTCTCTCAAAATTTAGTAATTCGATTTGTTTAATTTGGATTTTCTTGAATTTTTTAGTTTTTTTTGTTTGGATTAATCATTATAACATTTTGTTAAAAATGTAAAAGTAATTATCACTGGTTCACTACTTTACATTAATATTCATCGCATATCGAATGTTGCATGTTTCAATATCTATCAGAAAATTATCCAATGAACAACAAGTAAAAATTATGTAACTATTATTTAATGTTTGCTAGGTATGTTATACTGTGAACACTATAAGGATACATTATATAAGCATGTGTTCCGTACGGAGCTGTCGTCCGCACGGATAGCGGGCAGCGGGCGGCCGTGCACCAGGCGGGGTGTATATCAGTTGGACACGGGGCAATTGGACACAGTCCAATCACAAGTCGCTGTTCCAAGGGACCCTACAAATGTCTCTAATCACACGGTGCTGTGATTGGCTGTGTCCAAGTGCACCGCTCCCTACCAGGCGCGTTCCGCGCGCGGGCGACTACCGCTCGCCGCGGCTTCACGCCGCCGCCGCTACGCGGCAGCGCGCCGAGCCGGGGCCGTTACTCGCGGTTAAATTTCGGTGTGGCGCCTATATAAGACGCCGCGGGCACCGACTCTAGGCCTTCTGACTGCGGTAGCGCATCAGGTCACTGCCTCGCTGAGGTATTCTTTTGCACTATATCTAGCTTCATATCGCCTTCTTGAGTGCGTAAGCACGTTGGGCTCTTGCCTCGCTCGAGGTATACGTGTGCATCTCTGCACTGAACATCGCTGCCTTCAGAGTGTCACAGGCACGCTGGCATTCGGGTTTAAGTTTCGCAGCCCTTTAGGGGTGCGTTCAGATTCCTCATCCGGGTGCACTCTATTACTAGAAACACTATAGTATATGTGACATATACTATAGCACTTCTAGTAATAGAATACACCCGGGTGGGGAATCTGAACGCAGCCTAGAGTGCGCTTGCACGTTGGGCTAACGTCTCTAGAGTGTCCGAGGACACGTTGGCGTTTGGGTTACGAAGTGTATGGTAACTCCACGGATCTCCACCTTCTCAATACGATCGAGGATTGAGAGAAGGCTTCGCGCG
>NW_022639588.1:0-163 GCF_010583005.1 Odontomachus brunneus | reverse complement strand
TATTACTAGAAACACTATAGTATATGTGACATATACTATAGCACTTCTAGTAATAGAATACACCCGGGTGGGGAATCTGAACGCAGCCTAGAGTGCGCTTGCACGTTGGGCTAACGTCTCTAGAGTGTCCGAGGACACGTTGGCGTTTGGGTTACGAAGTGTA
>NW_022639587.1:1005849-1007465 GCF_010583005.1 Odontomachus brunneus | reverse complement strand
TGGGTGTGCTACAGAGGCAGCAGAGCCCCGCAAAACCGCGTTGTCACTCATTAATCGACGCAGAACGATATAAGCATATCTGACGTAATTTTCGAAAATAGACATTTTCAAGGGCGAATGTTTCTTTAAAAAACCCTAAAAAACTATCCGAAATGGTGCTCTCTACGCTAACGCGAAATAACTTATAACCTACCATTACATAGCCGATTTTAGCCTGTGCGCAGAATAGGAACTACTGAGCATGAGCGGGATTCCGAAAGTACTACTATGACGGATCTAACGTTATGGGGACGATTTTGGGATATTAGAAAATCATTTTCAAGGTACTGGGTGTGCTACTGAGGCAGCGGAGTCACACAAACACGCGTTGTCATCCAGGAGACGGTACAGAACGAAATAAGCATATCTGACGTAATTTTAGATAATAAACGTTTCTGGAGCGCGAGTGTTAGTTTGAAAAACTCTAAAGATCTATCCGAAAAGGTTCTCTACGTTTTAACTCTGCGTGTCGTAACCTGTAGTAATATGACCGACTTTCGACCAATACGCAAGATATTTCCCACTGCGCATGTGTGAGAATCCGTGTATACTACTATGGATCTAATAGTATAGGCGCAACTTTGGGTTCAAGGAAAATTATTTTCAAGATTCTGTGCGTGTTACTGACGGAGTAGAATGACATTAACGCACATTGTCATCCAAGAAACAATGCAGAGCTAAATATACACTCTACGAATATGTACCTTTGCTAACGCGAACATTTCTTAAAGAATCTTTAAAAAATATTTCCAGGCTTAACTCGACTTAATTAGTTTAGCGGAAACACAAAGCACACTTGCTTGAATCTGGACTTAATAATTTAGCAGAGACACGACACTCCGGTTTAATTTTGGCTTAATAATTTAGCTAAACCTTATGACACATCGATCCGAATTTCGGCTAGCGGAATCTCAAATCACTCGGTTCAGAATCTTGGCTTAATATTTTAACGAAAAATCGATTCATTTCGGTTCGATTCTGGGCATAATAATTTAATTTATTTTCTTTAATTTATCGAAATTTAATTTGTTGTCAGTTCAAGAACAAACACGTATGTATAAAAAATATCTTTGGGGAGATGGTATATCGTATATAATACGACATAAGAAGTTATAAAGTATATTAATGAAATAGTGTATATAGGGCGTTCGTAGGGTATATATATATATATATATATATATATATATATGTATATGTATGTATACATATATATATATACAGGGTGGACCATTTTAATCCATCCAGTCGAATATGTCGAAAACCAAGCACGGGAGAGAAAACTTTTTCAGACAAAAGTTGTTTGGTTTCGAAGGTACCATAAAATGGTACCATTGCTTTGACATTGAAGAATTATTTGAAAGTCACATGAAAGTCACCTTAATTTTTTTAAACGGCACCCCTATTTTTTATTACATATTCTTGTAGCTGACCTCGAGAGCTTTCCAAAACATTGTAATGAAATGTTTCTTCATTGAGTACTTTTCGAGTTATAAAGCTCCAAAGTTGCAATATGAAAAAATTCAAAATATCTCGTAAAGTATTCACTTTCCGTCTTATCTTACACGATTCAACTAGTC
>NW_022639587.1:1004162-1005050 GCF_010583005.1 Odontomachus brunneus | reverse complement strand
GTGCTGCACGATATCGAATTTTACTTAATAACGAAGCATGAAATCTACTTTTTGAAATGCAATCGCAATTCAAGCTTACGCGAGAGAAAAAATTGAAAAAATTAACGACTGATGGAAGATCTATAACACAGATGATGTGATTGCGCATTTTCTGTGGCGCATTTGCGCGTTGGCGCACTGCTCGAGACACTTGTGAGATCGCATTCAACAAAATATAATAATTTTTCAAAATTTTGAATGTTCTGAGCGTATACTCAATACTTTAAGCTTCTACCAGATAGTGTTGGGGTTTGATTAATCAAAATTTCCTTCGACAAAAATCATCGATCAATCAATAATCTAAGTTAATCAATTAATAAATATATGTACATTGGGAGAAAAATGCTTGAAAATTTATTTGTCCAATTTATGTAAATTATGCATTATTACTAATAATATTATTTGAAAAAACGATTTTTCAATTGTTTCGAGCAGTATGATTTTTATTGGACGTCACGTACACATATTACAACTACAGCAAAGTAAATCGCATTGATTTGATAAGTATGCACTACTACGAGAGACATTTTGTCTTTCCATTATCAATGTTTCTTGTTTTGACTTACCAAACCGCCGATCAGGGTAGCCACATTCTGCATTCGTTTCTGGAACAGAAAAATGCCATTTCGTCGATTAGATTCGTGCATTAGTTACGATTTGAGTGAAGAAGATTAAAGGATTAAAAAAAAGGAAAACGCGATATTTTTTACGCTGGAAGAATTCTTCGGAATACATTCCCACTTGGAATATTCCACTACTCTTTTTCTTGACGTTGCAAATAAATCTCTTAATCAAAACAAATAAAAATTTTTCAAGTGGTGATGTTACTAAAAAAAAATTGTTCCCGCA
>NW_022639587.1:1003182-1004152 GCF_010583005.1 Odontomachus brunneus | reverse complement strand
AAGGAAAACGCGATATTTTTTACGCTGGAAGAATTCTTCGGAATACATTCCCACTTGGAATATTCCACTACTCTTTTTCTTGACGTTGCAAATAAATCTCTTAATCAAAACAAATAAAAATTTTTCAAGTGGTGATGTTACTAAAAAAAAATTGTTCCCGCATGTAATAACGATTTAACGCAATCTTTGACTCGATTAAAATTATCTCGATTTCGACCAAAAGAAATATCAATCTCGTCGGATTTCTAGTAATAAATACTAATTAATTAAACTCACCTTCGAGCTAACCCCGCTCGGCTCGAGCCAGATCCTTCGGCGCAGCAGCCCCTAAGAGTCGGCTGGTCGTCTGCTTCGTCTCTGTAACAGAAAGCAAATTTAATTTATTATTACACACGACAATGGAGACATTAAAAAACTTGATTCTAAACAAGAGAATTTCCACTTTTATCGGATTTTTAATTACGAATTCAACTAAGTGAAACTCACCTTCGCGCCAACTCTGCCAGGCCCGAGCCGGATCCTCCAGCGCAGCATCTCCTTAGAGTCGAATGCTCGTTTCTGTAACAAAAAGCAAATTTAATTTAGTGTTAATTCGTTACATGACAATGGAGGCATTCAGGAACTCGATTCAAAGTAAGAAAATGTTTAGTTTTGTCGGATTTTTAATTACGAATACAAATCAATGAAGCTCACCTTCGAGCCGACTCAAACAGGCCCGAGCCGAATCCTTCGGCGCGGCATCCCCCAGTCATCGCATCCTCTAGAGCCGCGTGACTGCGTCTTCTCTATTAGATCTCTGTAACAGAAATTTAATTTAAGTTAGTATCAATTAGTAATTTAATAAATTAGTATTAACTAGTTACACACGACAGCAAGACGAAGAAAAGAAATTGTTGTAACGGCACGTTCGAGTTCCTTCTCAATGCGCAATAAAAAATAATTAAACGATAGCCGAATAAAGAAATAATAA
>NW_022639587.1:1000403-1000918 GCF_010583005.1 Odontomachus brunneus | reverse complement strand
CAGAGACGAAGCAGACGACCAGCCGACTCTTAGGGGCTGCTGCGCCGGAGGATCTGGCTCGGGCCGAGCGGGGTTAGCTCGAAGGTGAGTTTAATTAATTAGTATTTATTATTAGAAATCCGACGGGATTGATATTTCTTTTGGTCGAAATCGAGATAATTTTAATCGAGTCAAAGATTGCATTAAATCGTTATTACACGCGGAAAATTTTTTTTTGAGTAACATCACCATTTGAAAAATTTTTATTTGTTTTGATTAAGAGATTTATTTGCAACGTCGAGAAAAAGAATAGTGGAATATTCCAAGTGGGAATGTATTCCGAAGAATTTTTCCAGCGTAAAAAATATCGTGTTTTCCTTTTTTTAATCCTTTAATTTTCTTCACTCAAATCGTAACTAAGGCACGAATCTAATCGACGAAATGGCATTTTTCTGTTCCAGAAACGAATACAGAATGTGGCTGCCCTGATCGGCGGTTTGGTGAGTCAATACGAGAAACATATTAATAATAGAAAG
>NW_022639587.1:999390-1000393 GCF_010583005.1 Odontomachus brunneus | reverse complement strand
ATTATTGATTGGTCGACGATTTTTGTCGGAGGAAATTTTGATTAATCAAATCCCAACACTATCTGGTAGATACTTAAAGTATGGAGTATACGCTCTGAACATTCAAAATTTTGTAAAATTATTATATTTTATTGAATGCGATCTTTCAAGTATTTCGAGTAGTGCACCAATGCGCAAAGAAATTGCGCCAACGCGCAAAGGGATTGCGCCACAGAAATGCGCAATCACATCACCCGCGTTATAGATTTTTCGCCGGTCATTAATTTTCTTAATTTGCTGTCTCGCGTGAACTTGAATGGCGATTGCATTTTATAAAATATAGTTCGAGCTTTGTTATTAAGTAAAATTCGATATCGTGCGACACCTGCGTGAAGCGATCTAATGTGATTATATAAATTGCTAGCAAAATTAATTTCACGATTTTCGGAAAATTTTCAGGATTCAATTTTTCACTTAAAGTTAGAGTTTCCTAACGCGGGACACAATAGAGACAATGCTAGCGAGCATTGATCCCTCGCGAAAAACGCGACGTACACATGTCAGACATGCTAGCAGTTGCTTGTTTACTTACGCGGCGCGCGACAAGTTCCATCGAACAAAGACAGACGTCTCACGCTGTAACATTCTTTTCGCGTGAACTTTGAATATAATCTTTATCTCTATCGTCCCAATATTCATAGCTTTTGATTTTTCATTCATGCTCGCGTTCGCGATTATTAATTTGATAGATTTGCGAATTTCACCGGATCGTATTTACGGAAGAGTCGCGAACGAACTCCGCAGAAATATTGCAAAGTTGATATCCACAAAGGCATTGTGAAATTGTCTTGGCAAAAATATTGCGGAGCTGTTATTCGCAAAAATATTGCGGAATTATCTTCGAAAAAGTATTGCGGAGTTATTATCTGCAAAAATATTGCGGAATTGACTTCGCAAAAATATTGCGGAGTTATTAACCGCAAAAATATTGCGGAATTGTCTTCGCAAAAGTATTGAGGAGCTG
>NW_022639587.1:999270-999380 GCF_010583005.1 Odontomachus brunneus | reverse complement strand
TAGTATGTGTACGTGCCGTCCAATAAAAATCACACTACTCGAAACAATTGGAAGATCGCTTTTTCAAATAATAATACTAATAATAATGCATAGTTTACATAAATTTGGCA
>NW_022639587.1:990694-999260 GCF_010583005.1 Odontomachus brunneus | reverse complement strand
GATTTTTCGCCGGTCATTAATTTTCTTAATTTGCTGTCTCGCGTGAACTTGAATGGCGATTGCATTTTATAAAATATAGTTCGAGCTTTGTTATTAAGTAAAATTCGATATCGTGCGACACCTGCGTGAAGCGATCTAATGTGATTATATAAATTGCTAGCAAAATTAATTTCACGATTTTCGGAAAATTTTCAGGATTCAATTTTTCACTTAAAGTTAGAGTTTCCTAACGCGGGACACAATAGAGACAATGCTAGCGAGCATTGATCCCTCGCGAAAAACGCGACGTACACATGTCAGACATGCTAGCAGTTGCTTGTTTACTTACGCGGCGCGCGACAAGTTCCATCGAACAAAGACAGACGTCTCACGCTGTAACATTCTTTTCGCGTGAACTTTGAATATAATCTTTATCTCTATCGTCCCAATATTCATAGCTTTTGATTTTTCATTCATGCTCGCGTTCGCGATTATTAATTTGATAGATTTGCGAATTTCACCGGATCGTATTTACGGAAGAGTCGCGAACGAACTCCGCAGAAATATTGCAAAGTTGATATCCACAAAGGCATTGTGAAATTGTCTTGGCAAAAATATTGCGGAGCTGTTATTCGCAAAAATATTGCGGAATTATCTTCGAAAAAGTATTGCGGAGTTATTATCTGCAAAAATATTGCGGAATTGACTTCGCAAAAATATTGCGGAGTTATTAACCGCAAAAATATTGCGGAATTGTCTTCGCAAAAGTATTGAGGAGCTGTTATCCGCAAAAATATTGCGGAGCTGTATTGCAGCCTACTACGCTGCATTATCGAAACGTTTATTAGGGATATTCCGTGTCGTACGTGAGAATTTCGTACAGATTACTTTGCCCACGCGTCGAAAGATTTTGCGAGATCGGCCTTCGCGTTGCATATTTCCTTCACTCGTGGATATCGTTTTCTTCGTAAACAATTCGCGTCGCGCGTGTATCGAGGCGATACACTACAACTCGATCGAACCGTTGCTGAATTCGTCGCACATACTCGTTCTTTATCCGAAAGGCCGACATTTCTTCAAAGACGCAGCTCGCGATATTTCATACGCAATTCGCAACTCGGAGTGTATCCCCCAAGAGAGACGAAATTTTTCGTGAAACCGTTAAATTACCGTGGTCGGGAGTGAATTACAGGCGACGTGGGACGCGAGAACCTTTGCAGTATCAGATGCAGCGAAGAGTTTTGCAATGTCAGATGCAGCGAGGACTTTTGCAGTGTCAGATGCAGCGACAGGATGGCTGATGGACCCTGGACACCGTGGGACGACGCGCAATGGTGAGCCCTCAATTTAGACGCTCATATAGTAGACACAAAGCGTCATTTTACGTAGATTGCATGCATGTAGACGTAAATCGCATTGAGTCCGTCGGGAAGAAAAGTAAAAATTGGAATTTGCAATTCGCCGGAGTTACGTAAGAATGATCCAACCAAAGAATTTAGCTTTGACATTTTCACAATAGTTAAACACATTTTCACAATATTCGAGTATTTTCACAATAGTCGAGCATTTCCATTTCTTTAAAAGTGCTGACTAGCTGAATCCTTAGAAAAATGTGCAAAACGACATGACTGATAAAAATAAAAAAACGGTTTCTCAATTCATTTTAAGCATCTATAAGGCTTGAATTTTTTTGTTTGTATTAAAAAGATGTTAATGGAATATCCATTGATAAAATTTTATTATTTTTTTAATTGGATCATTCTTACATAACAATAGCCAATTGAAATTTTGACTCGGCAGGCTTCCTTCTCGTCGGATTATTTCTTGATGATACATTATACTGATATATTTTAACATGTCATATTTATATGCTCTGTATATGTTATATGCTCTTTTTATGCTCTATATATGTTTTATATATATGCTCAATATATGCTCTCTATATATTATTTGATTAATATACTTTATAACTTGTTATGTCGTATTATATACGACATACTATCTCTTGGGAAATATTTTCTTATGCATACGCGTTTGTTGTTGACAAGACGACAAATTAAATTTCGACAAATGAAAGACAACAAATTAAATTATTAAGCCGTCTCGAGCCGAAATGTTTCGATTTTCCGCTAAATTATTAAGCCGAGATTCGAACCGATGTGTTTTAGGGTCCGCTAAATTATTAAGCTGACATTCAACCGAAGTGTCTTATGTTTCCCCTAAATTATTAAGCCGAGATACGAACCGATGAGTTTTGTGTTTCTGCAAAATTATTAAGCCGGGTTAATTAAGCCTGGTATAATTTTTTAAGTTTCTTAAAGAAATTTTTGTGTTTGCAAAGATATGTTTTCGAAAATGACGTGAAGCGTGTGTATTTTGCTCTGCATCGTTTCTTGGATGAATATGTGCCTTAGTGTCACTCTACTCTCTCAGTAACACGCTCAAAATTTTAAAAATAATTTCCTAATATCCCAAAGTCGCGTCCATAACGATAGATCCATCGTAGCAGTATATTTGAATTCTCGCGCATGCGCAGTGATCCTATCCTGCGAATGGACCGAATGTCGGTCATGTTAATGCAAATTAGGTCATATAGCGTTAACATGTAGAGCACATTCTGAGATAGTTTTTTTAGTATTTTTTAAGGTAACATTCGTGCTTGAAAATGTTTAATTTCGAAAATTACGTCTGGGGTACTTAGTTCGTACTGCATCGTCTACCGGGTAATAATGTGTGTTTATGTCACTCCAGTTTCTCAGCAGTATGCTCAGAATCTTGCAAATAATTTCCCAATATCCTAAAGTCGCGCCCATAACATTAGATCTATGGTAGCAGTATATTTGAATTCTCGCGCATGGGCCAAAAGTCGGTTATGTTACTACAGGTCATGTAGCTTTAGCATGTAGATTACATTCTGGGATAGTTTTTAGGATATTTTAAAGTAATTATTATTTAATTTATTCGATTATTATTTAATTATTGCTATTATGCGTAGAAAAATAACTCAGGCATGTCGTTACGACGATTTCTTTACGATTTCTTCGTCTTTGTTCACTTATTATCGTCGTTGCGATAAACAGTTGCGTGGGTTCTGAGGAAACTACACGCGCGCACACACACACACACACACACACACACACACGCACGCACGCACTGAATATTCGGATGTTATGAAAAGTGGGATAAAAGTACGGTACCATCTCGAAAAATATCCGTGAATTAATTTTTCATGAATTAATTTTTTTACTTTATCATAATTGTCGAAAAACCTAACCGCATGTAATCATAAACTTTTCTGCAGATTGTTCATATTTTTTTTAGCATCGAAACTGAATTCTGAAAGTGTACCTAGTAGTGATTGTAATAGTTGAAATTTTTCTAATTGGAGCATCCACAGTTTCGATATGTACAACCTGCAGAATGTTTGTACTAAACAAATGTTGCACTAACTGACAGCTAAAAATTTAAGTTTAAACATATTTTTTTCGTTTTTGTCACATATTGAGCAATACTCCAATTTATTTTTGCATGCACTTTTGTTGTTTAAAAACATTTGTAATTCTGTGCAAGCAATCAGACGTAAAATCAGACTTTGCAAAAAGAAAGTCAATGTTATGTCGATAAAGTTTTCATGTCCGGCATCCCCTTAATGTTATAATTTCCCACTCAACAATATAAATGCGATATAACGCGTGTGTTATGTAACAGTTACACTGTTGAATGGGAAATTATAACATTAATATTATGTTACTATTATTTAGTGTTTACAGGATAATTAAAGAAGATAGAATAGAATCTTCTTTAATTATTAATTAAAAAATGTTTGTAGTTGTTTGCAAAATGGTACAGGACTTTCTGTGCAGGATGACATTACTATTATATTGACTAATCTATAGGTATATAGCATTTATAGTACTTAGCAAATGACATTCTGTCTACTGAAACTGGAACCTTAACTCTGTCGTTGAGTATGAGTACATCTATCATAAACTTATACATTAAATCATTCCTAACAATAAAGTTTTGTAAACAATCATGCAAATTTTTAAGTTATTAATTAAAGAAGTCTATATATATAAATGATTAAATAATAAAATTATATATATATATATATATATATATATATATATATATATATATATATATATACACAATCGTCTTACTTAATCATTAATTCAAAAACTTGCATGATTATTTGTAAAATGTTACACCACTTTTTCACAATAATGTATATTACGAGATCTACACTTGGCGTCAAATATTCTCGAATATTAGCCTTATCTATAGTCCAATACTACGTCTGTACCGAAGCCAGAGTTTGGCTTGTCTTGTAGCCTTTACTGGGTTGTGGGATTCGATTCTTGACGGTGTGCGAATGAGCATGCGAAAATCTACAGTATACGTAACGTGAACTATATATTTTCGCATGCGTATCTCATTCGCATACCGTCAAGAATCGAGCCCGAGATTTATATTTTATGATGGCTCGTTGTATAGCCAGATCGTTAACCGGTATCGGAACAAGATTCGTTGCCGATTCTTGGCCGCTGATATTGGACCAATGTTTGGCCAATTCAACTATCTTGGCAATTTCTACGTATGTAATGGGAAAATATTCTTTTTGGACAAGACAGATGAACTCACAAACTCACTCGAAAAATTACGAACTTTTTTGTCTCTATGAGTGTACATCGTACAAAAGTTACAAACTAACAATGCGTAACAGAAATTTCAATAATCTCTACTGTATTATTTTCAATATATTTTATTAGAAAATTGTGTTATGCAAGAGCATTCATGTAAAATCTTCACAACAATGTTCCTTTAATTTCACATGTTTGTATTAAAAGCTTTAAAACTGTCATAATAATAACATGACAATTTAAGAATACGTCAGTGAAATATCACAAATATTTATCGGCCAATTAAAAAGAAATTTTGATCTTTCGATGAGAATATTCGTGAAATTGACAATATATGAGTAGAAATATGGTAACATCACATATATAATAAGTTAGCGTCTGAAATAACCTCATAATATCAGTTTTATATTTATTATATAATAAGTATATATATTAATTATATAATATTATATTTATTATATAATATAATATATATATATATATATATATATATATATTTATTATATAATATAATATTATATTTATTATATAATAAGTTAGCGTCTGAAATAACCTCATAATATCAGTTTTATATTTATTTCAATGTTATATTTATTTCAATATCATTACTTTTTTAATCCAATATTTATGCATTTTTAACTCAAATAAAACGAAAGATTAATATTTACTAATATAAAATATATTTCAAACAAAAAGATATACATCTTATAAAATCTTAAAATTTTTTCATGATAGCAATTGTTTATTTTATTTAAATAAAAAAATTTAGATTAAATGTTGTTACTAGTATTCTCTAAATAAATATTTTTTATTTCTTAAATACTTTTTTTCTTAATACATAATATACATTTCGTGTCGATATTTCTTTTTTTAGAATTGATATTGACACTCAATGAGTGTCTTTTATTTAGTCACTTTTAAAATTTTACTTAATCACTTTTGAAATATTTGATGATTTTTAAAATAAAAGACAAACGATTATACATGTTACTACATTTCCGAATGTTATTTCATTGGATTGCAAAATAATTTTTTTAGTTATTGTAAGCGAGTTATTTTTACCGATAAAATATTAATTGACTAAAAAGTAACGCGTTAGAACCTCCTTAAAATGCACACATTAATTTTTACGATCTTTTGTTTTTTGTGAAAATAATATTAAAATGAGCGAAGTCATTAAATTTCAGCCTGTAAATTTTATTGAATGTACAAGAGAAGCGGCTTCGGGGTCCAGCGGGCCCCGGATACGGGTTAATATCTGTAAAATTATTAAGCTGAAATTTCCAAGTCCGCGGTAAGAGACCTACGTTTTAGCGCACCTCAGGCAGCATAAATATTGATGCAGCGAGCTGTCGGGGATGCCGCGACGGTCCGATTTCAAGTGGATTTTTCCTTGGCGGAAAACTTCATTACGCGCCGTCTACTTCGACGACTCTTTCATTTTCTTCGAATACCGTCGCAGTTAATTCGCAAATTAAAATTCCGCCCGTCCACTCGGGGGAGCTTAACCGGGAAGTAAGCTTTTGTTATTTATTTGCATTCCGTCGAAGCTTTTAGCTTAATTCGACAAAGCCCCCTTTAACTTCCAATCCGCCACTGACTCAAAGACTATTCCGAACGACCGCGCGACGACTCGTTACGAAGACAACCGATCGCCGTTCGAGATATAAGTCGATGGCTCTGTAACATTCCGGCATGACTCTCTTGATAGTGACGCTTCCGTTTAGCTCTGTCTCGTAATACTGGCATCAAAGCGAGGATCGCACGCGCGCGGCGGATCGCCTGTCGACTTGAGAAAACGTAGAAACTCGTTAGGAAGATTTTACGCCGAAACGAGGTCGCGCGCGCGACGGCGCAAAGTATCGAGCTATCGATTTCACGGCTCGTCGGTCCGCCCGATAAGGCAAGCCCCTTCCGCACGCCTCTTCGCTTTGCACTCCTCGCCGCGACCTCGTCTTCGACGATTCGACCTTCGTCTGCTCGAACGATCTTAACCGTTTCAGTCATCAGCGGCGAGGAAGTCAAGCAACGGCGTTCGATGGAAAACGGAGTGGGGGAGGGACCAATTTATTGTTAGCAGTTAAAGATGTTCGAGTCTCTTTGGATGTTCAGCTGATAACCACTGCGAAGTGGCAGCTTTTTCACTAATTTCGTAGGTATTCCGTCGCCAAAATTGGAAATCGATTTTCCTTAAACCTTTCACTACCAACGAGAGATATGTATATTTTTTCTATTCTATTAATAATCTTATTTAGTCGAATAAATAGTTTTTTTTAGCATTCAGAACACATCAGCTATCACTCTACTTGTTACCGTTAGAATAAATATATCTCAAAAAGCCCAATGAGACATTAGTATCCCAGGCTTATTCATTTGGCCTCAAACATAAAAGTTTCAATTTTTTTTTACTAAAACTACATTATATATATATATATATATATATATATATATATGTATGTATGTATGTATGTATTTAATGATATGAAGTAAAAAATAACTTTAAGAAACAAAAATCGTAGCGAAAGGATTGAATATCACGATGGCCGTAAATAATCGAAAAATATATAGTATTTTGCGTGATCTATAATGATGTAAACAGACAAATTCTTAATTTTCGTTGAACCTCCCTAGAATGCGCTTTAACGGAATTTTAATTGGCACTTTAGTTATTAAGATGGTTAATCGCGCAGATACGAAGAAAAATGCGATAAAATTCGTCTTCCTTGAGCTGATCACTAAATTCGCGCGTGAACGTGCACGGACAAAATATAGTAAAAATTACTATCAATTTGTTTAATGAGTCATACAGAAATTACAACTGAAATTACGATATGTTTATTTAAAGATGATATATACGTTTGGTTTTTTACTATAAAGTTATTGTAATTACTTGAGTGTTTTTCATATCGCGTATTCGATAGATCATCAAATTTACTATTTTCATAGCAGTTGATGCCATAGTTTCAGTATAGTTTAGAGAATTTAATAAAAAAACACTACAAAAAAAGTATAATTTTAACGAAACTTGTTTACATTTAATTAATGTTAAGAAATATAAATTCTTAGTGTAATATTTCTCCGTGTATGGCTTGTTTGCAAGAAAGCATTCGTTTGAGTTTTAGAGTTACTAAACTGTTAGCATTACGTCGTTACTAACGGGCTAACGCAGTATAATAATATAATTGGTAATATAAATAATAATTATTATATAATTATTGTGCACGTTCATCGGTAATGACTCTATTTTGACAGTTTAGCGAGCTTCAAGCTTTATTGTGTCTAAACCGTTTTGCAATCAAGTGCACAATCTTTTGATCTTTTCACTAGATAACAATGATTTATTGCCAGATTGAATCGGACGCGCGCCTTTTTCGAGCGAAGGGGAGGCAAAGATGCGGAATACGCAATTAATCGTGGCGGGGTAGTCGCGAAACAACGTGGTAAATCGAGAGGAGAGAAAGAAAGTAGGAATTTCTCTGACAGTAAGTAGGAAATATTGACAAGAATCCGAAGCGAAACAACGACGCGGATAAATGCGCTTATGACGTGAGCTCGCTACATCCCATTGCCGAATTTCGATTGAATCTCGTGGAAGAGTGCAGAACCATTTGATCGAATCTCACAACACGCGGTCGTTCTAAGAACCTGCCGATAACACGTTAGTCCGAGTGGAAGTTGGCTCGAATTAGTGTGCCAGTTTCGAACTAACGACGCAATGTGAAATACGAAATTCCGACTAGGTTGTCGAATACCTGAAGATAATAGCAAAACGGTGATTTACAGTACTCGCCTTCTGTACCTCTGTTAAGTAAAAGTATCGATTCCCAGACACATGCCTAATCCTGGACATTGTTTCGGTCTTTAAATATGGATATTTAAGTGTAGAATACATGTATATATATATATATATATATATATATATATATATATATATATATATATAT
>NW_022639587.1:965388-990214 GCF_010583005.1 Odontomachus brunneus | reverse complement strand
ATATATATATATATATATATATATATATATATATATATATATATATATTTGACGCCAAGTGTAGATCTCGTAATATACATTATTCTAAAAAAGTGGTGTAACATTTTACAAATAATCATGCAAGTTTTTGAATTAATGATTAAGTAAGACGATTGTATATATATATATATATATATATATATATATATATATATATATATATATATATATATTTCCTATGTATTAAAAGTTCAAGAGTATTCATGAAAATATTTTAAGCTATTTTTCATAAGTATTTAATAAAAATATTTAAAGCCTACAAACAATAAAAATGTCTTTTACCTTAATCTTTATATGATTAAATAAACGTCGTACATATATTCGCCGACTTAAAAAGAAGTGTAGTCAGGTTTCACCCCTTTTGCATAGATTTTGTAAAATTTTGAATATCCCAATAAATAATACATTAATTTAAAATTTCTGACGAGTATAGATTAGAAATATAAAATCTCTATATTATTTTCGTAGTCATTTGAGAGATAAATAGTCCAAAAGATTGCAATCTCAACAAACATATTATTGAGATTAAAATCTTTTGGATCGTTTATCAAACTAAACGAATATATAATAATATAATATCGAGATTTAATATTCGTAATCTATTCGACATAAACTTCAAATAGATATCTCATTGATTGAAATATTCAAATTAAAAAAAAACGAAATATTTGTACACAAAAAGAATATTGTAGTAAAAATTACAATGCAACTTTAGTAGTCTAGGAAAAGACTGTCACTATTATGAAAATTATAACAAAACATACTAAAAATGACTATAAATGTAGTAAGAGTTATCATATTCATTTTTACTATGTTTTATTATAATTTTCGTAATAATGCCAATCTATTCCCAGACTATTAAAATTGCATTATAATGTTTACTACAATATTCTCTCCGTAAGTGCTTGGCTACACTCTTTGTCAACTTTGTTAAATCTAATAAAAATAATAATATTCCTATATTGACCGACGAAGCAATAGATTAATCGGTTGGAAAATTAAATATATCCAGGTCCAAAGACCGAATTGATTTACAAGAAGCAATATTCCGGGTAATTTTTAATTTTTCACCCTTAGTCCACATGCTGCTTTTCACAAATTAGCATGAATAAACATATCAAAGGGCGAAGTAAATTACGCGAATTTTCTGATCGTATCACATTGGAAATCGCTCTCACGCGGGAATAAGACGCGCCCTTTTCGGGATCCACTTGACGAAGGCTATAATTTCGGGAGGGTGTATATTTGTCGAAGATTCTCCCGCGAAATGACGATTCGGTAGACCTGCGTCGCAAAGTTGCTTGCTGCGAAAATGCCGGCGGATTAACACGGACGCGCACGGTGCGCATACGACCTGTCGTTGCGTGCTGTACTCCGATGTACGTATCCTCGCGTGACTCTTATTCGTCGGTGACTCTTGCCCGTTTCACGTCTACGTATGTTATTCCGTGTACGCGATTATGTTATTTCGCGTCTCCGCGAAATATGCGCTTTACTCACGGTAAGAGAGCCCCGTGCTCTAGTCGCGTTTCGCTACTTTTCGATTGTTCTGACGTGTTTCTCGTGTCCGGCTATTCCTCTCGCTTGGCTTTTCGCGCGACTGACACTCGCGGAAATCCTATTCTTTTCGTGTGTATCGAGCTGCCCGTTAGATTGTGTGTACACTGCGTCAAGTGGCACTCTGGGGGACATTCTTGGAAGATTTATGCATCTATCGATGGTATCCTCTCTTTTGTATCATTTATGATTCTCCAGAGGTGCTGTGCCACATTTCCTATTTGAGAAGTCTCGCTCGCCCTGATATCACTTTGATTATTATCGTGCCACTTTTATTGTCGGCTATTTTTATTTCTTCGTTATCTTATGGCTATCCTGGTAGAAATTTGATACAGTTTTCGAACAGTTACTGGACAGTGATGTTAACTCTTGTCTAGTATAAGTGACGAGCAAAACTACTTGGAACTCCAATCAAGATGTAACGCTTTTCCTGCAGTTCCTGCGCGCAAGAGAGCTGCGTAAAATCTGAACTCATTTACTGTTTTCTAAACGAAAACAGAAAACAAAGTAGATAAGTACTATTTAATCGATTAATAATCATATCTGCTGTTCATCAAATGCGTATTGGCAGTGTATTTTTTATAGCAAGATAGGTTAAGTGTTTTTTTTTTTCTGTAAATCTTAATTTATATTTTTCTCTTACTCGTACGTTTAAAACAGTTTGCCCCTGATTTATTCAAATATATAAAAATTTAATTTAAAATTATATATATTTTAGAATTCTAGTGCACCTTATTGCGATCCACAAGCACGTCAGGTATTTTTTGTATAAACCTTAATTTTTTTTCTCTAATAAAAGAATAGTTGTATAACAAGTACCTAGTAATAATGGAAAAAAAATAGTATTACTAATTTGTCAGATTTGCTTGACGCAAACTCATTATTTTTGTAGTACAATCTATACATTTTTTTTTTTGTATAGAGTGTGTACACTTGGCGCCTTTTTTCATCTTCTTTTTAAAGAAAGTAAGTTTTGTATATTATACATTACGCCGTATACAGTTAGTGAATACTGATGTTTTGATGCAACCGCGCCGCAAGCTATGCAAATCCGGGCGTATGCGCACAGCCGAATAGAGAACGATCGCTTGGCTGCATTTTAAGGACGGCTTGGAAAGCTCAGGCTTTCTTACAGTCCGACAGGACACGGACGGAAACGACTTCTTGACAATTTGAATATTATACTAATCTGTGTGTATTTCGTGTATATCTCGGGGCGGTTATATTCAAAACATAGACAAACTATCAAACTACCCGTCTTCATGTCGAGTTGGATTATCCAACAATGTTGTGTCTCAATTCATTTTGTCTCAATTTCATTTTGTTTAGTGTTGAATTCATCAATTTGAGCGTAATGTAATAGAGGGAGGGGAGACGGAGGAGAGACCTTTGTGCTCTGGAACATATATTAGCAGCGCAGAATATTATAATACATAAAAATCGATTCCCGGGTTATTTCTACACCGTGGATACCAGAGGCAATCCGAAAGTCGTTTTCTTTGACGTTATCTTCTCTCTTGTTTCTTTTCTTCTTCATTATTCCTATGAGATATAAGACGTCTTAAGATACATCGTCTGTTCTGCAGCTTGTAATTAACTGTTCCGGATCTTTGTGCATGAGAATGTTTTCGCATTATCAGCACGTACGGCATTATATTCGAATATTAATGAGCACTATTTTCACTGTTTTAATGAGATGAAGTGCGAGATGACCTCTTCGCCGTTGTAACTATGGTCAATGGGCAGTATTACTCTCACTGATGGAATAAAGCTTGTACGCGCACGTATGGAACTGCTGCTGGAATTTCGAAACCGTCCGTTACAATTACGCGAAAATAGCAATAAAGAAAATAACAAGCGTGCACCGCGGACGCGTTAAAAAAATCAGCTACTGTCACTCAGCGTTAAAACTCGAATTTGCGCAGAAATTTTATTCGCGACCGCGATCCTCGTATCAACCCTATTGTTATCGCTGCGCTGTCGGCGCTCGCCGAGCCATGCAGCCAATAAAAAAATCATACCCGACGAAATCGCGATGCAACGTACGATTACATAACGTCGATCACGCGCGATCGTACCAAGCCGTGCCGCCGGTGGAGATCACGCGCCATCTCTCCCTCCCTCCCGCCCTCCCGCCCTCCTCTCCGGCGAATCTGTCACGAAGACTGCGACAAGTCGCGGGCATCGCTGCTAACGCGTGGCTGCATGCAAATCGGTATGCACGCTCCACACATGCAACGCGCCCTTGCGCCAGAATCGCTGCATGATCGCTGCATCGCCGAGAAGCTCCGGGTTCGACATCGTCGCGATGCCGTCACGACGGAAACGAAACGTCATGAAAGATACTCGAGGAACGCTTTATGAGACGTGCGCGGTGTTACGCGAGTACGCGCACACACCTATGTGAAACTAGCGCCTGCACGAGTGTGTCTGTGTGGGGCTACGCACTTGCAACAACATACAATGATTCGAAACAGAAATACGTGATGACAAATATGTTTCAGTAACTACTGTTAAAATATTAGTATCATTCGTTGTTATGTAAATAGGGATTTCGAGATTGTGAAGGAGATTGATTTAATCAAAAGATGACGCGCACCGCAAAATTACTAAGTATAAAATTATTTAGGAACATTTTGTTACAATGTTCACTATCCACGCCATCTAACAGTTATTAGTCGAATCATTAATATTCTTGTAAATTCTGCATGTTTGTAAATTCATGCTTGTATAAATTTTCGCATGCCTATTGCATTTAAAATCTCGAGCTAACAATAAATTCCGAGAGTAAACGATATAAATAATTATTATAACATGAAAAGTGTTACATGTTGTAGCAATCAAATTTTGGTTGTTTTCCTTGCATTTTACCCAATATGTTCGTGATAAATGATTAAACATTCGCAAATATTCATTTTATTTTGTAAGAAAAATTAGGAAACTCTTCAAATCGTAAGCATTTTCATTAGAATTATAAAGTTGAAATATATTAAATAATCATAAATGCATTTGAGATACTTAAATTTGTATAGTAAGGCATACTTATAAACATACACAAAGCGTGTTACTTCCTTTCAGTGATTAAAAAAAGTTTCTAAATTTTGAAATTAGATATTCAATAAATGAAATTAGATATTCAATAAAAATTTATAATATATTTTTTGGAAAAAAAATCATGTGATTCAATTAACTCAAAGATGTTTAACCGAGTCGCATTTTTTCACGCTTTTCGAAACAAACAGTTTCATTAGAGTTATAAAATTTAAGAATATTTAATAATTAGATGCATTTGAGACTTAAATTTGTATATTAATATATACGTTTAGACATACGCAAGCTGTGTTACTTCTTTTTAGTGATTAAAAAAAGTTTCTGAATTTTATAATTGGACATTCGATGTCTAATGAAAATTTGCAGTATATTTTCTAGAAATAGGTATTGTTCAATTGACAACTTATTAGAGTAGGAGATTACAAGGTAAATATCTCAAAGATGTATAACCAAGTCGAAGATTTCATTTTTTTTCCGCGTTTATCGCTCTTCGAGCCACTGTGTGCGACGGCCATACTGCAGTGCAGTAAAGTGCATCCCGAGCTTAGCGCATCTGCGACCACTTGCCGGGATCTCGTTGCTCACTTTCAGCATTTATTATTCAATCGTTGCATCGCTGCATCGACGCGGCGCGACGTCTTCTTGATGTCCGCGTACGTCCGCTATACTGTCGCCGGATTGAGTATGACGCGATCCGCGTGCTAGGATTTAGGACGGACGATTTGCCGTCTTCGCGACGACGGTATATGTCTCGTGATTCCGCAGGAAGCGCCGTTTGCGAGCCATGATCGCGCTTCCTGCGTTTATTATCGACCGGTCTATTACACGAACGAACGCACCGCACGGATATCTAATGAGCGGTATATTCGAACGAAAATTATTTCAACACAATAACACATCGCATTGTTGACACGCGTCTAAAGGAACCGGCAAATTAATTTATTTATTTGAGAGCGACATTCTCTATAATTAAACGGGCGATGGTTACGCGGAGAAAAATTTTATAATAAAAATTATTATAAAGAATTTTGTTACCGAGGAATAGTTTTATAGTACTTTATAATGTTTTCGTTTCATACTTGCTATTTATATTTTAGCAATTGTAAAATGTTTTATTAAACAATTTCCTATGTTCCTAGCGTTTACTATGTTTCTTAGTGAGGTAGACATTACTAATAGTTTGCACGAAAAATTAATTACATTCTCTGTAGTTAGTTGATAATTAATTACATTCTTTAGATAAAAGATTTATGTGAATTCAAGTTAAATATTGCATTGAAAATTGCTATTGTTATGTGTCTATCTATACAGTTCTGACAGTACAATTTTTATGATATGCAATTTAATTAGCATATTTTTATGTATAAGATGTTTTTGTGAAGATGTGTTACAAAATTTTTGTGGTAAGAGAGCTGGATAAGGGAATCGATCTGAAAGTAATATTCTGTGATGTTTGTTAAGGACCTACAAGTCTTTTTATAATTCGTTTTATGCCTAACAAGTAGGCACCCACGCTTTCTTTTGATCTATTTTATTTTATTTCTTTTCTTTCTCTAGGAATACAGTGTCAAGTCAAGCGATACCTCTAGTGTTTCTCTACCAGAAACATAGTAAAATTTAAAAAAAATTTACTTAAGAAAAAAATTATAATATTTTCTCCGAAATAATCGAGCATATAAATGTGTAGACGAGGATTTCACAATACGCTAGAAAATTTAATTAATTCTGCATGCACAATGTGTGTAAGAGAAATTTTATTATATTTAAGCAGTAATTTATATCGAAATTACTTGAATTAAATTTATTTTAAATCTCTCTCTTTCTCTCTCTGTGGCTTCAATTTTCAAATTTTTTTCCACTTTGTTCTCATTTTACATTTTATTGCTTTCGCGTATCATTTTCCAGCGGATGCATCGTGAATGCAGCAAATTTATGATACGATTTTGCGATCATGCCGGAAGACATTTTCCCTTTTGTATCATTATATAACTAATACGATATAATAATTTAGCGTTAGCGTGAATCTTGTTTGAGACGCACGGCGGCAGTTCGTAGCGTTTTTAGCTATTAAAAATTACGTGGCGTCATTAATATCCTTGCGAATATCCCGCGCGCGGTGCAGGGATCTGATTTACGGTTGGTATTTATGTCGGCCCCCGCGACAGTCAATGTCGTTTCTTTTTTCGCGCCTCGCGGATGGCATTTCAGGCTTTTCGCATTTGTATGGGCCTTTATGAGTAGCCTGATTTTCAGCTTCCTATCTCGCTCGCAAGGCTCCGCAAAAAACTTCCGGAAGGACATTCATGCGGACATAGTTCCAAGCATCATTAGTCAGTTAATCTTTTTCACGTCAGCAAAAACGTTCGAGGCTCTTGCGTGGGCGAATATAGTGATATAGCCGGTCGAATCTCTATTCAGTCGAAATCTCATTTCTGCCGCGCCTCACAGCTGAATTCTTGCGAAAGAGGAGGGGCAGGCGGGGAATTCGACAGTGGAACGTGAAAAATGTCCATATAATATATGATTTTACGAGAATTCCAGTTTTTCCAAAATATTCGCGAGCATTTTCTCGATTTACGTCGCATAAATACGCATCCGCAACATTAGCGTTAAACGCATTATTTTGTTTCACTTTGAACTCGACGTGCCAGGGATACATTATCGATATGCATTTTCAAGCGGTTGATATTGAAATTGTTAAAGGGACTAACTTGACTAGAAATTTATCCTATGGTCCAGGTTAATCAGTTACGTGATTTATGACCTAATCGAACCTAAAGCGCGATGTTATCGAGTCCTGCTAAGTCATATAACAGTCAAAACCTTATTAATAACAAAAAGTTATTAACTTTTTAATCAGGCCCGATTTAATTCATTCGAGTAAATTGTTCTTTCTTTATAAAATAGTCTCATTCCTGATGAAAAGTTTTCTGGTCCGAATAAAACTGATCGTCGTGAGAAATATGATTTCCTGAATATATATAATTATGCAGAGCAAATTGCAAAACGATTTAGACACAACGGAATTGGAAACTTACCAAATTGTCAGAATTGAGAGTTGTTATCGACAGACTTACGCAATAATGAAATTATTATATTAATTATATAATTAATATAATATAATTAAAAACATTAAATATTAATTAATACTAATTAATACTAATTAATACTAATAATAGTTAATAATAATAATTTATAATGTAATTACTGGACAAGAGTATCATATAATAATGATCTCAATTTTGAGTTTGGTGAACTTTCAATTTTATTGTGACTAAATCATTTTACAACCTATATATATTTATTGTTTGCACCTGTGCCTATAGAATTTAATAAATCTGATAACCATGATGAAATGATGAACATAAAAGCATCAATCTTGTATAATATCGATGTAAAATAATATCGATGTAATATCGATGAAAAATTGAGAAAATGAAATTTATTTTTTTCTTTGCAAAGAATTACATAATTTTGAGGGTCAACAATTCTACTCTGACCGTTATATTGATTTGTTTAGCGAAAAATCACTGTTTTACGGATGTTGGGATGTAGCTGTATGTAGGATCGATAATATTATATCGACAAAATCTCTCTCATTACTTTGCATATATAAAACATTTAGGAAGGACATAAAGAGAATGTACATAATTATGTACATTGAGGAAAATCCCTCGATGATCAGAACAAGAGCAGCGGTCAGATTCTCGAAAATATCTCACATACGACATTTAGTGAAAAGCTATAGTATATGTAACATGAACTTTTCACTAAATGTCGTATGCGAGATATTTTCAAGAATTTGGCTCCAGGTTTGCTGTTTCATAGTCGTCAGGGAAACAGATCGAAAAGTTATTATTGCAAATTATTTTTCGTTATTTGTCATTTTAACAAACATACATTACATGAGATACAAATTACATTTGTTCTCATCCATTTAGGTTAGGTTAGGTTAAATCAGTTATGTATTTATCGCAGAAATGTTGCTTAAAGAAGCAAATTAAAAATAATTCCCACTTTTGGGTCATTTGCTGTCCCATATAAACTTATTTTGTTGCGGGTATAGATATTTTATTAAATTAGCAAAATTTTTTTTCTTAATGTGCACTGGACTTTTTAAAGAATTATTAATTAGAACCCAATAACATCACTTTGTACAAACATGATAACTAACTTTGACCAGTCTGATATAGGACCATAGGAGAAATTTCTAATCGAGAAGATTCTTTTGTTTCATCTTTCTCTCCTCCTCTTCCCCTTTTTTTCTTTCTCTCTCTCTTTCTTTCTCTCCCATTTCAACGCAATAAATAAACAGATCGAGACCGCGTTATCAGTAACTAGCGATTCGGATCATCTCTCGCGGAGAAACATCGTTGCAACACGTACAAGCTATTTCTCTTGCGCAGAACGACCCGAGAAATGCACAGAAAAGATTAATACAGATTCCTCCGCGTTGGGAAATTCGCGTCCACCGAGTGGTGCAACAGCGCGCAGAAGGAGCGCGGAAGGAAGCGGTGTCCCGGTCATGTTCTCGATCGTATATCTTCGCTGCTTTTCCATGGACGAATAATGCCTGCATTTCCATTTGTGACGACTTGTTTACCGCGCGTGTATGAGCATTTCGGCGGTCGCGCGCATTATCGCCCGCGTCCCTCACTTTTGACGAATGGCCCGCCCGGCCCCCGTTGACACTTCCGCCTGATATTTATCAACGAGCGAACGCGCGCGCGACCGCTTTTCCGACCGCGCCTACGATTTTTGCGCACAGAAATTACATACGAAGAGCGGCGCATTAATCTTGACACGCGCAGTTCGGCCGGCGTTTTCGCACTTTTGTGCTCGGTGAAAATCGTGAGTACGACGCGCCGTGCAGACGATATGGCAAACAATAGCGCGCTGCAAAAATCGGCTCTCGGCTAAGTTTCCGGATGTGCGCGGACGACGCGATGGCGAAATTTATGCGACGAAGGTGGGACGAGGAGGAGGAAGGGGGAGAGGGAGGGAAGAGGCGCAGTTAACTAACTACTCTCTACTCGATTAGGGAAATCGAGCTTCCGCCGCCGTTCACGGAGTCGACGATATTCGCGGTGGATTGCCTTTCCCCGATAATAGGTACATAATATACCTACTGGGTATTCCAGCGTGAATGCACCGAATTGATTTAAGCCTCTAGCCCCCTCTCCCTCCTTTCCTCCCTCCGCAGGCCCTCGCGTCCTCCCCCTCGGTTCGTCGGGGGAATCCCTCGGGGACGCTTTACTTCCGCCCTGTAGCCCCGGGCGACTTCGCAGACTCAATCAAAAGTTTGCGTTTTGTTCGCCGCTCACGCAGGTGTAGGTATTATTAACCCAGCCCCGCGAATTCGCGTTCCTGCGGGGTATCCGACGCCGGGTCAGCGTCAAATGCGAGCGCGGTTTTCGTGAACTCGACGGAAAAACCGACGGAAGGCACGCGAGATTGTTCTCCACGCTCGCGCATTGTCCGGTAGACATTGTATATTCGTATGACCTGATTCTGGTGTAATTTAAAGTATTTTATATTTATTTTTTCTCCGTGTGTGTTGAATGCAGTGCTATAATGTTATGCAAGAGAGACAGCGTCCATCGTGATATTCGCCCGGGCATTTATATGACTTGGAAACATCTCTTTTTATAACCTTTTTTTTTACAATTGTAGCCCTTAAATTTTCTGGAGTGAAATCTCGCTCAAGAGTGTGTTCGATGTACTTCATCATCACAGGCAAATAGGGGAGATCAGAGCCAGATGTTCTATATTTAAAAATTTCGAAGTTATAAATTTCAGGCGACTAATTGCTGTGATTGACTGTGAACATGATAGAGGTAACTGTCTTCTTTGTATTAATCCCTGCCACGAATCTATTAACTATATATTTTATTTTGTATATTTTATTTTGTAATAACCAAAATACGAATATACAAAACCATTTTGTCCTGATACCGAGCTCAGTTGCCTAGTAGCACAGAGTAAGAAGGCCATATAAATTATGTATCCTAATTAGTAATTCCAGAGTCTCCGCAAGAGGTCTCCGTAGCCCCCTTGTCGGCTCTTAATTATGGGCCAACTTTACTTCGTCCCATATGCTCTATTTCAATTATTTTATGAATGAAAATTGCATTTATTACTAGAAACAGTATATTATACACTTGAAAGAAATTTTATACTAACCAGTAATACATTGCTTAATTTTATTCAGTCACAACGGAGAATATTAATAGAAAATTTCAAGAGGCCCGAAAATTTACTTTGCTATTCAAATCAATTCTTTCTAATTCATAACTATAGTATTATTCCGATTTTAATGAAATCCAGGGAAAAGAATTTCTAAAAGGATTATTTCGTGATTTTGTATCCGCTATTCCTCTCAAGATAAATATTAAAAAAAAGCATATGAACAACATATCCCTGGGACCATATAGTCCCGATCTCCCCTATTCACTCAAATTGGTTGAGACTTTCGCTCATATGGAATCAGAAATCCATTTGAAGCTTCCCAACTAGCCCACAGTGCTGATATGCAAAATATTCGTCTATCTTGTGTTTCTCCGGCAGAATAGGTTCGCGACATATGTCTACTTTTAGAAGTGAGGCGCTTGCAAAAGTATCAACAGAAATCTCGACTCCGAGTGCCAAGAAATCGCCAGACCGCCACGATCGCGCGGCTGTTCTCCCCTCCGATCTGAACATTTTTCCCCCGCGTGCATCATTTTCTGCGTGACAATTAAACTTAATAATGGGCTCTTGTCCTACATAGCGGTGGAATAACGTGACGTCGGACGTCGCCCAACAAAAGGCGCGAACAATCGACGCTGCCGCGTGCGCGGTCCTGCGAAGTGCGGGAAAAAGACGTCTCTCGAGCCTTGACCCGGTGGCCCGTGATACGGCTCCGCTGCCTCGGTAAAGGAGGAAAAATCATGCGACGCGAAGTTAATTAAAACTTCATTAAAAGTTGCCGCGTGTGCGGAGCGCACCTATAGTTGCCGCGGAACAGCAGAGCCTCTGCTTCGTTCGACACGCGACTCGTCACGAACGGAAGAAATCGCACACGCTCATGGGCGCGCGCAACCATCATGTCGGTTTCGTATCGTCGACATTTCGCCGCTAATGCTAATCTTGTGGGTCGTATAATGGTCGTAAAGTCGCGCGAATAATAGCCGCTTTCCGGATCCGCGGCATGCTCGCGGCGGGTCGTCCGTGATCGAGATCTGATCGCGACTCGAGATCCGCAACCTCGCGATCGCACCTCCAACCGACGCGTGAACACGCGGATGGCCACGAATCAAGAGAACGTGCCTCAGCGGAGCGGATGCGCCATGATTCATCGATCGATCACCCGCGGGTAATCGGAAGATCGTAAACCGTTGCTCGGTGAGCTCGTAAAATTTGTCGCCGATCACGAATGCAGCCGCGATATCCACCATGGTCCAGTTAGCGCGGCCGATGCTGTCATTAAGCCGTAATCTCGCTTGCGACGAGTCGAGCGAACGGACGAGCGAGCGAGTGAGTGAAGGACGCTGGAGAACGCTACGTGCGCAATGCGCTTAATTAATATCCGTCGTTTTCAGGGAGCGATCTTAATCGCTTCCCGCTGCGGCACGCCAAGTTGCATTTTTGAAGTTGCCGGCGGCCAAGATGGCAGCGTAATGCCGCAATTGCAATATATTGTTCACAGTTATTACAGCTCTACGTAACTATAACGATATTAGCGCACTTACGCCGATTCGCGTGTATTACGAAACTCATGTGCACGAACTTTCATGTATATCGCGGAGAGAGAGAGAGAGAGAGGGAGAAAGAGAGAGAGTACTCAAGTTTATACATACGCCAATCAAATATATATGTATTAAACAGGCACACACGTATGCTGCAACGTTCGTACAGACACATACACACACACTTGCGTTTAATTTCGTACACATATTGTGAGAAAAAAAATAGTTGATCTAACTAAAATTATAGTTATTTTTGGCTCTAATCAAATCGTTTTATTGTTCTAAGATGACATCGGTAGCATTGATATAAGGTTATATTAACATTATATCATTTATCAACGTTCATATCAACGTTATATCAATGTATGATATCAACGTTATATCAAGATTATATTAATGTTATATCATTAATGTCAATGTTATTATCATTAATGTTATAATAGAATTTAATAAGAGAAAATGGTTTTCTTGACCATATATAATTTATAGTAATTATTTCTTTATGTGATTATATAAGTATCAAATATTTTTCTCTCAATAAATATGTAATAATGGGGCCTTTGGGCATCCGAAAAATGAAATTTCTATATTCAGGAATTTTTTCTATATAAACTTCGCAATATATCACTTTGCATATTTTTTATGTAAACAGTACAAAATAATATTAAAAATTGCTATTATATGAGTAATTTATTATTATTGTATAAGTTAATATTACTTACATAATAATATAAATTAGTCTTGTATAAGTAATACGTAGAAAAATAATAAAAAATATGGTTATAAAAACCATGTAGATATATATCAAAATATGTAAAAATGTAAAATATTAAATAATGTAAAATATTAAATAATGATTAAATAATGATTCAATAATGATGATATTAAATAATGATTGAAAATGAATGTTCGTAAATGTCATACTTAAAAGTTCAAATATATTTCTCTTGAAACCGCGTTTTTTTTTTTAAAAAAACGCGGTGTTTTTTAAAAAAAACTTGTTTTGAAATTTGGTGTGCAAGATCTCTTGGAAACTATTGAATTAAGTAACTTCAAATTTTTTACATACTTTCAACACACGTATTATACATATACATATCATACATATACATATATGGGGGTGTATACGGATTTTCTGAAATTTTGAAATTTAATATTTCTCTGTTATGTGAAAAGTTGTTTCTTTCCACGAGAGAAATCCACTTTACACCGACGTCATTTTATTGATCTCAATTTTTCATAAAATCGGAGGTATGTGTCCTCGATACACATGTATTGAAGATATATGGAAAGTTTGAAGTCAGTTGAGTTCAACAGTCTTCGAAAGATCTTTCATGTCGAGTTTGAAAACACGATTTCGAGAAAAACGTATTCCAAGTTTTATATACAATATTTACAAACAACCATTACATTTTTTGTTCTTTTTTACTTATTTACTTAGGTAGATAAGTATAAGAATTTGAAAGAAATTCTATTAGTTGGTTTGTAAAGATTGCATTCCTTATGAGTGGTTTACATAGTTCACTTATGTTTATCACATAGAACGACGAAACAGAAATGCGAAACAAAAAAGAATGATCAAAATTTGTTCGAAATAACATATCATGCAAATGTAATAATTTAAATATAACTTTTAGTAAATTTATTGCTGCATTGATATAAGCAAAAAATTTCCATTATTGTACAGTGTAAATTTAATGATTAATTCAGTATACAGCACATTTAGTTGATAAATATAATTTAAAATTCTAGAGTTTCCATCATAGATTGTCTTATGTCATTGTCTTATGTCATAGATAATCATAGGAATCTTTTTATAATTATTATAATTACATAACACATTAATAACGTATTAATAAATTGTTGCCAAATTACAGTTTAATATGTAGTGGAGTTTTTTTTTAGAAAAAAAATTCCCGATCATAGCCTATTTTTTCGGACGTCTGAAGGTAAAAGACCCTTTCTGGAGACTTAGAAGTTGGGTCGGTCGCGATTCCTCCTCGGAGACGCACGCGTATGGTTAAGCACGCTTCAGCAGCGAGAGTGCAAAGAATCGAGACGTAAAAAGTGAACGGTGCGAGATCGATTAATTGGAATTTAATTTGGCTTCCGGCATAGCGCGAAAGTGTCAAATCGATTGAAATGAGCTTTGTGCGATCCAGCCAGGAGTAACATGCGAGGGCATCAAACACGTGCATGACTCCCTTCCTGCCCGACCCCACTGCGGTGTGGACGACAGGAACGCACGTAATTAATTAACGGGTCAATTGGTTCTTGAAAAGGCTAATTCGGACACTCAAACTGCCAGCCGCGCGTTCTCATGCAGCCATATAGATAAATTTTTTGCGATTCATTCGCGAATATCTTGAACGGCATGCCATTCAACCATGATTAATTAATACGCATACGATAAGAGGGCTCTTGAAGTCGTCCGTTGTGCGTTTCATTGATAATATTGTTTATCACGTGTATTCGATAATCGTGAATTAAGCCATCGCTCGTAACCTGTAGTTTCCTATCGGCGTAAATGGAAAATGTTCGCCGAAGTAAATCGGATTAATTGTAACGTTTTTAATATTTCATTAATCTTTCTTTAATATTTCATTAATTGCTTCAATGTGTTATACGGAATGTTTCAACAGAGGCGGGAAATCTCCTAGCATCGTGTCAGGGATGAAAATAATCCCATAAATCTATGTACAATGTTTCTCTACGACGCACCCTTGCTGAGATATTCGTTTTCGAAGTTAGTGTGTAAACAGCACTTTCTAAAAATAGTTTTCTAAAAATAACATTGATCTCAGCAGATCTTGATAATCTTTTTATCACTTTCTGATATTACGTCAGATATCCGGGAGACAAACCCCTAAAATCTATCGCAGTATCCTCTGCTTAATATAAAATGACAAAGATTATCAAAATGTGCCAGGTAATGTAAAAGTTATTTTTAAGAAATGCTTTTCAGATCCTAATTTCAGAGGCGAATACTTTAGCAGAGGTGCGTTGTAGAGGAGAGTCTTAGCAGAAATTATAGGATTATTTTCATCTATATGTCCCTAGGAGGTTGTTCACCTAAAACACTCGATATATCATTAATATTCTCCTCCTCCTGAAAAATATATAAGAAAAATATTGAAAAAGAAAATGCGTTGCTTTCGGAAATATGTAAGTCGGATAATGATATCCAATTTGAGATTGTTTTAGATAAAACCGTCTCGCGGTCGGAAACGCGTCGTCATTCATTGTAAGCATGAAGACGAAGAGACGCTAATCTCATTGTGAAGTAAAAGTAATAAATTTTGTAAGTAAATTTGCTCGCGCATCGTTGAGAAGATGTGCGGTGCTGGCGATGAATAACGAAGCTTGTGGTATTCTAATTCGTTGCAGAAATTTTATCGCATTAGTAATCGTCACGCGTCGCCTCTTCCGTATGACGCGACGCCGCTTTAAATAATACAAAACGGTTCGTATAATCGTTTACCTGTATCTCATTTTTATCTAATTGCGCGTAATTATGCACACGCTTCTTTTATCCATTTTGTCAGCAGATCTTGTCGCGATGTCTCTTTTTTTCTCCCCATCGGTATTATGAATGACTTCATATAATGTACAACGTGACCAGTTATTCAGGTTTCTCAGCTGTTTCTCTGAATCGTTGCCTCGCATAAACGTATGCATCATTTCGACTATATACATGTGTGCATACAGACGCGCGTACGTGCTTACGAGACACACCGATCGTTCTCTTCATTCATGCTTTTCCAAATGCCGCGCGAGTCTTTACGTACATCTAACGTATAATACGAGAGTAGGGTGAAAAGCTCCGGGCCTGAATAAGGAAACAAAATTTTTTTGAATTGATTTTCATTTATTTCTCAACATAATCTCCATTTACCATGACACACTTTTCCCAACGATATTCTAAAACGGTTATGATAGGTCGATTTGTCAAGGTTCTCAAAATAGCCATTTACAGCGTCGCTGACTTTATTGTCGTTCGCAAATCTTTTTCCACCGAGCCATTTTTTAAGGTTGGGAAAAAGATCGAAGTTGCTTGGGGCTAAATCTGGCGAGTATGGTGGATGGACAAGCAATTCGAACTTTAATTCATTGATTAATCACGAATTTTCACTTTTTCCATTTTTACAAACAATGCTTGAGGCGTTTACTTTTGCGAGCTATCAAACTAATACTGAACAGTTTATTGATTTGAACCTTCAAATATAAATATATGAAGATTGAAATCATACAACACTATTAAAATATTGAACATAGTAGAATTATCTATATATGAGGTTCGGAACTTTTCATCCTACCCTCGTATATAGTCGATACTGAGAATTTAATTTGAATACCATTCCAAGACACAAACATAAAAATAAAAAAGCGAAAGTGTCCGGTGGATCCCAATCAGGCTTATGTAAGTAATGTGATTGGGTTCTAGTAAGTCATGTAATGCAACGTGATAATCAGAACCTTTTTATAGATTTATCATTAGATCCTAGTCAGATCTTTGTCAAAGCTTCGTTAAATACTCACATAGAGAAAATATTATTTTGTACAAAAAAAAATAAAACCGATTATTTTAATGATTAAAAAGATCTGACATTTTATTACTAATATGTGGTATTTTTACTGTATGTCTCCTCTCGCAATTTACTCACCCAAATATTCCATCGTCTTGTGAATATTCATTCCTCATCCTTTCACTAATTACGGATTCAAATGTTGCTCGAATAGAAATTGATCTTGTTAAAGAGCTCTGATAACATACTCCTTATGACATATTAGTTTTTTAGCAAAAATTGTTGGCAATATTTAATAAGACAAACTATAATAAGAATAAAAAGTCCTGAAAAAACTCGATATTATTGTAACTTTATTTAGGATAATACGTTAAATTAATATTTTAGGATCCTAATGTGAACCTACGATGAGTTTAACTATCATAACCATAAGTCTTCTTTACGCAATTTACATAATACTCTATCAGATACAAAAGTTTTTGTTAAATAATAATCTCACTATATTCTCATCAGATATACCACATTTAGAGTTATCGTACATTTGTCCTATTAAATTCTTGTGTAATATCAGACCATTCAAATTTCTAGTCGAGAAGTTAAGACATTAGGATTCTAAGGTAAACTTAGGATGAGTCTAATCATCATAACCTTGCAAAAGTCTTGCTTAATTAATTTTGACTTATCAGATATGATCAGATTATACTTTGAGTCATTTTATCAGATTATACTTTGGGTTATCTTATATTTGCTTTATTAAGTCTTTATACGATATCAGACATATCTGGTCAAAATAGAGAAGTTAATATATTAGGATATTGACATAGACCGACGATGGAACTATCATAACTCTACAAAGTTTTCTTTATTCAATTCTCACCATACCCTTGTTAGATATCACATGTATTTAGAATTATATATCATATTTAGGATCACAGCTTATATTTTCCCAGGTAGGTTTTTGGACAATATGAGAGATATCTAATCACAATTTAAGACGCGACCACTCCGCGACCCACCGTTTTTGAGCTCTCCATTTCCTGGTGTTTGGAAGTTTTCCGGTTCCATTAACGCGACGTTCTGTCGCCTCTATCCTAATGCAATTAAGCACTCGACGGGCGTCACGGATTTCTGAACGCGCACTTTACATTCGGCGTTTCGTAGACAACGATATTTCACGGGATCAGCGTTGTATGTTCGCGCGATTAAATCTCACCCTTTTGTAATCGAAATTAATATATCGCGACGGTTTGAATATTGTAATTCATGATCGTCGCTGTTGCACAACGACGTGCAATCGCGTATACGTAGAATAAATAAGTCAGCCGCTTCATCGGTCGCGCCGGTGGAACAGTCGGTGCATTCTTATTCTATTCCTGCCACATGCCGAGGAGCTATTCCGCTGCACGATATTAAATTATGCCGCAAAATACGAGACAGGGTGGATCGCGAGCCACGTCAAGTGCACCATCGCGTTCCGCCGAAAATATATTTTCCGCTGCAACGTCATTCCGCCGTACTGTGAAGAGGAGCAACGAGATAATTGCCAATTAACTGTAATTAATTCAACGGGCCAAGCGCCATGATCAAACAGGATGCGAGTTCGTCCCCCGACGGTACTTCCGTCAACCGCGATAAATCCCGGCACACAATATCCGAGTAACGTTTTCGCGTCTTTGTGCAATGAGTACAGAAATTTACCGACGGAATCGTTATATCAGATAATTTTGTGGCGTTTTGTGTTACTCAAATATAAGAATTTTTAGATTGAAAGAGAAATTCTCACAAGAAAAATGGAACATTATATATCCAATTCTAGAATGCTAAATATAAAAAGTTATGTGAACCCTGTATATGCGGTCTGTTCTTTTCAGCTGCACTGCTGCACTAATATAATAAGTTAAAGTAAGACAAGTATATTTTTTCTCACTCTAACTTGCTATACCAGTTCAGCAGTGCAGTTGAAAAGACAAAGTGTTAAATGTTATCCAGTGCATTTGCTCATAACTTTCGGAAAAATGATCGATCCTTTCGTTTTATGATAAATCAATACAGAAAACATCGAGGAATATGAGTCTATTGTTTCGATGTTTATGCGATTCAATCAAGTTGAAAAGAGTTGTAACGAAAAAACAAAATATGTTTTTAAGAATTATCATGCGTTCTAAATCCAGAAAAATCTATTTCTTTTAAGTGAAACGCGTCACTTATTGTCAAGTTAATTTAATTAAACTTTTCTTTGTCATGTATTAAAACAATGCATGACGTAAATGAAAGGCGTGATTTAATATGGAAATTTTTCTTTGTAAGAGTCTCCAAGCTCTTGAAAATGTGCCATTTTTATTGAAAAAAATTGCTTCTGCGTACAATTTCATTCTTTGCTCACTAAATTTCTTATATTTCCTTTAAAATCTTTCTATATTATAAGTATATCTTAGCCGGGCAAGACTATTATGTTACTTTCTCGGTTAATGAATATTTTAATTCTTCGAGAAAAATTCTCTGCTTGCATTAATTAAGAGCAACGCTAATTATGTGAATGGTATACTGCGAAGGGAATTTTCTTGGTTCGCGATTGATCTTATGATTTGATAGAAACATATGTTGCTAAGTCATATCTATATTTGCCCATCTATCTGACGTCTATAACGTCATCTTATATTCTGTTGCTTTGGTTATATCGCATATTGGCAATTCGCTATTTTCTGTTTCTACACGCGCTTCTGTGATTATCAATTTTCATAAATTTGATTTATTTGATATTTGTTCGCGGAATGCTGTTTCTGTTAACAAAATAATCTCGTTACGAACTTTATTACCTAAATTGGATATCCATCCGGATGTATGCATTTAAGTTGCAAAACGTTTCGCCTTTCACGGACGTATCGACGATGTGAAATGTTTAACCGACGGCGGATGCCGTATCAAAATAGCTGGCGTTTATCAAGCGACCGTCCGACGAGAGAATAAATTTTTCATTCTGTCGGACTCGCGCGCTTTTTGTTGCATTTTAATTGATCGTTTATGCCGCGGTCTGTAATTGCGCGCTGCCTGCGTCTCCCCTTTATTTCGCAATGCGGCCGATAACGAGTGATAATTCAATCACGACGTGACTGTATCTCCACCTCCTCTTCCTTCTCCGCTTCGTCCTCCTAGGTCCCGTCGGATTCTGCTCTGTTCGTCATCGCCTTTGCCTTTGTCTTTCATGAATAACTTGCTCCTCGAGAAAGTAGATAGTTGGTCTCTTGAATTTTCCATTTGACACTTGGCTCCTAATTGGTCCGGGAAATACGCGGACCCAAGTTCCGAGCGTACCTTTGTCCTGTCCGCCACACTGTAGCCGGGCTTAAGATGTAACAAAAGTCCGGAAGAGAAGAATAAAAATTAAGCGCGGCTAGACACATCCGCGTCTTATTCTTTTCCGCTTTGTCTCCGTCTCTCGGCGCGCTCTCCTCTCACACTGCTCCTCTCATCTAACTCCTCCACTCCCTCCCTCCCTCCCTCCCTCCCCTCTCTCTCTCTCTCTCGGCCTTATTAAAAGCTGCGACAATACAACGGGGTGGTATTAGCGCGCACTGCCACGGATATTCCGCGCGAGATCCACTACTTCAGCCCGCTTCTGCAATTGATTTCTTGAAACTTGCTGCGCGATGCTTTTAATTTAACACAACAAAAGATCGCTACTCGTGGCGAGTAACGACAGTTTGATGCAAATTGAGACGGCGACCTATTGGAATGCATTATTCTTCCGCTATCTTCCTCATATAAAGCCTCCATCGCCGGTAGTGCCTGCACTCGGTGGCGTAGGTGCGCCGAGTTTCGTCTCGCGTTCTTATCCCCTCATCCCCGGTCCCTCTTTCGCCTTATTCATTTTACATACTTTGCATATTTCTTATTCCCCCCACATTACGTACTGCACTTCGCCATTTTTTCCTTCCCTCATTTTTATTATTTCACTTTGCGAACTCGGCGTCCTCACTTCTCCTTTTGTCTCCATCCACGAGATTGCACGTTCCTGCGCATTTTCTTGCGCACACGCGAAATGTCTGAAAAATATCGCAACTAATTTCATTCTAAAGTTTTCACCAAGTAATTTATAGTTCTTTATAGTATTTCGATCTTCGCACGACAAACATTTAATGTTCCCTCGCTGCGGAACTCTTGATTGATGACGTCGTAAGCGAGAAAATGCATGTTCAATATTCTTATGTGCCATTTTTGAATAAAAAGATATTTGAACTAGAGAACGTTTCGGATCGCATACTTGTAAAATGTTCCGAGAACAATCCTTTTTCCTTGACAGACAATAAGTAATTCTCAAATTAATGTGTGTCATGCAACTTTCTTATTTAACGCTATTATTTACGCCATAATATCATTATGCTAATTTGACAGCTATTTGATTGTCAAGGGAGAAGGATAGTTTGCGAATCATTTTACAGATGTGCTTAAGCGATCTGAAGCTTTCTTTCATTCAAATATCTTTTTATTTGAAAATGGGGCGCAAGAATTTTCAGCATGTCATTTCTCGCCTCTGACGTCACGTACCAACATGGCCACGAGTACTCAAAAGCCTTAAGGGAACGTTCTGGTTTAGATATTCGAAAAATCGGAGATTTTCACAAATTTTTGTCAAAGAAATGAATAAAAATACCTGTAGAAATGTTAAAGCGATTCAACATTGGGACCGATTGCCGTTGTACTGGCCGCCAGTGTTGTGCAAGTATAGATTCGGTACGGGAGTGTAACACCTTGCCATACTGGTTAAACACTGGCATCAGCACTGACACCAACATTGGTGTCAATGTTGGATATATAACTGGCTCGCTATTTGGGAGACGATTTTATCCATGCAATTAGTATGAGTTACATTTATCCTAATATGTTTAGCTGTGTTGGTATGTGTGTATGTGTATATATATATATATATATATATGTGTGTATATATATATATATATATATATATATATATATATATATATATGATAATAATAAAACATACTTGATACACATACTAAATACTACGAATAATTTTTATTAAAACTCTAAGATACTCATAGACACAAATTGAATTGTAATATAGAATATAATTATATATATATATATATATATATATATATATATATATATATATGTGTGTGTGTGTGTGTGTGTGTGTGGTTGTGTACTTTAAAGTTTGAATAAAAATTATTCAAAGTATTTATATATTAAATATTTATATTATTACATACACACATATATGGCACGCACGTGCACATACACGTTTTCTAAAAAATATAAGATAAAATTAATGTGTAAAATTTAAAGACTTCTATAAAAAGAAAAACTGTGTGTGTACTAAGATAAAATAATAATATTTTATTACCAGAAATTTTATTATTTTGTAATTATTACATTATTTTGTAATTTTTACATATAGAATATCTGATTTCAAGTGTGGGTTCTGTAGTATAATATACTTGTAGATTAGATCATTCTAATCTACAAGTATAAGAAAGTTTTGTACTATTTCGTAACTACGCAACCTTGTAAAACTTGGAATTATTACCCAATAAGTATCAACTAACAATAAAATAACATTAATGTTATAATTTTTCACTCAATGTAAATACGATATAACGCGTGTGTTATGTAACAGTTACACTGTTAAATGGGAAATTATAATATTGATGTTATGTTACTGTTAGTTTACAGGATAATTAAAAAAGATAACCATATATAGAGGCTTCTTGAATTATTAATTAAAAAGTTTTCGTAGTTGTTTGCAAAATAGTACAGGACTTTCTGTGCAGGATGATATTACTATTATATTGACTAATCTACAGGTATACGGCATCTATACTTAGCAAAAGACATTCTGTATACTGAAACTTGAACTCTATCGTTGAGTACAAGTACGTGCATCATAAACTTATACATTAGATCATTTCTGACAATAAAGTTTTTTATTATTTTGCAAACAATTATATGCAAATTTTTAAGTTATTGATCATTAATTCAAAAACTTGCATGATTGTTTGTAAAATATTACACAATTCTTTGTTCACAATAATGTAATGTATAATTACAAGATATTACAATTATATTACACTTAGAGTCAAATATCTTCGAATATTGGTATTATTTATAGCCCAATATTGGATCTGTATCGAAGCTAGAGGTTGGCCTGTCTTGCAGTCTTTACTGAGTGCAGATTTGTATTTTATGATGACTCGTTGTATGTCCAGATCGTCAATCGGTACCAAAACAAGATTGGGTAACGACTCTTAGCCGCCGATACTGAACCAATGTTTGGCCAGTTCAACTGGCTTGGCAATTTTTGTAGGTATTAATACAGAATTTTAACCATATCATTTATCATTATTTTAAATTTTTCAAAAAAATTTTTAATAAAAAATGTTTTAATAAAAACCAATAAAAATGTTTTTGATAAAAAAATGTTTTTGAGATTCTTTCTCTATCGCCTATTCTCTATCTATATTTTTTGTATTGAGCTCTGAGTTGATAGACAACACTACAGCTCGTGTAATAATTTTAAATATATGAAAGAAGAAAATAAAAAAACTGTATTAAATTTATAAAAGAGGATAAATCCTTGTTATATGCAGAAATTTAACGAAATGGCGGCACTTTGAAATTACATTTTTTCTTTTTCTTATTATTTAATTATAAATAAGAAAAATACTAATTTTAAGTCATTTTCACCTTCAACAGCAAATTTAATACAATTTTTCAATTTTCGTATGCCATTTATTTAAAATTATTACTCGAGCTGTAATATTGTCCACCAATTAGAGGTGTTTGGTGATACTACGCTCAGCATAAAAAAGACGACGTTAAATAAAATAATAATTCTTTTATACTTAAAACAATGATAAATATATTGTATAGTTAAAACCTTGTATTGATATCTTTATGCATTTCTTTGAGAAATTTGTAAACATCTCCTATTTTTCGACTAAACCAGAACCTTGTCTTGACCCTATATTTAATTTTTCCAATTTTCCGCGTACATTTTAAATAAATATCTTTGTTACAATTAAAATGTCGAAAAATGAACTTCAAACACAATCCATATAAACGCCGTTGTTTTCTTCACGCGTTTTCGCGCGCCCGCCCTTCGTCCACCCTTCCCACCGTTTGATCTTTATTCGAGAAAGATTCAAGGATAGCCGAGAAAACACGCCCTTCGTCCGTTTCCCTCGCTCCTCACAATCGAATGTGCGCTGAATACGAAGGGCTACATGTACGTACGTATAAGTAGGTATCTCTGCCACGAAGAGCAGCCGGGTCGGGTTGGGCACGGTGGCAGCCATGTAAATAGGCCACCGGCATAATTTATACCCGTCACGGAGAGGAACGAGCGAGCCGCCGAGCCTGCCGGGATCCAAAACTATCCGTGGAAAAGCCGCGCGTTATACGCGCGCTATGGGAGATCGCGCTGGCTCTTTCGTCCCGCTTTTCCTCCACGGGCGCGCGTTAACGTTTCAACTCTTGAGATTCCATTACTTCATACACGCCGTGACACGCGCGCGCTTTGGCTCGTTCTTTATTTCGCGTACGAGAAGTCACGGAAGATTCGTACAGTAAACGCATCAAAGACACGATTTTCTACTTGCGCCTTTAATCAGGTCAGGTCAGGTTGTAGGGGTACAGATAGATCTACATTCATGTTTGGAAAACTCGCTCAAAAGCGAATGAGAAAAAGTGAAAAAGAGTGCAGCGGAGAGACGTTAATGACGATACAAAGTAAAGTTACTCCCTTCTGCAGAGGAAATGGAGAAAGAGAAGGAGAGTAAAGAAAAATCACTCCCGTTCTGACAGATCAGATCTTAGCTGAATGAGCTCGATGTAATCACGTTGGCTCGGTCGCACGTCAGAGAGAGAGAGAGAGAGAGAGAGAGAGAGAGAGAGAGAGAGAGAGAGAGA